>NW_019416369.1:274018-286057 GCF_000390285.2 Anoplophora glabripennis | reverse complement strand
CTACATAGCCTTGTAGGAAGTTTATTCGAGATTTCGAAACTGCCCGTCAATTTTCTGTCTGATCATTAGTTGCTGAGATATCGATGGTTAAAGCCAAAAGGATGCTTTTGTATTCATAGCCGAATATCTCCGGGTCAAATTAACGTAGAGAAAAATTTAAAAAAAGAAATTAAAGCTGAATAAACAGGCTATCAAGTCCATATCATGATTTTTGTGTAAACAATTTTTCCAAGCCTGTGGACCGAGAAAAAAAAACGCAAAAAATTGAAAAAAAAATTTTTTAGTTTTATTTCTTAGAATTTCGCGATGACTGTCGCTCCTAAAAATTTTGAGCTAAGAAATCTGGAAACTAGATATTCGGCGCTTTAAAATGCTTTTTTAAAAACCTTGATACGATAATTTTTAGCTGAGATACAGCATTCTGAAAAATCACTAAAAATTCGAAAATTTTTTTTGCTCTCTTATTTTTTTGCAGAAGTTTAGTATATATGCATTTTATTTACTTGTATGTATGTATTTGGTATAATAATAGATACACATTAACTATCCATGAAGAGACTAGAATATTAAAAAAATATGGTACATATGTAGATGTCATCAAATGAAACATTAACTATTAACATTTTTATTTGTATTGTATTGCAATCAGCTACACAGAAGTAGCCCTTTTGAAGTCCTGTTAAATACATTTGTAGCTGCACTTAAAACTTCTGGGTCTGTTTTCCATTTTCCATATAGTTTTTAAAACTCTTCATACTCATGGACGGACACCTAATTTCAGTAATACTGTCTTCACAGATTCCATCAGGCGATCCTGCTATCATGGGACAGTTTTTGACAAAGCATTAGACCACATATTTTAAATTTTTCTCCAGTCTGGTACTTCAGTTTTCCTCACTTCATCCTCCAATATTCTACCTTTTTTCATAGCCGGTGCGTCTGGGATTTTTCCTCCCATTATTAATGCGATCAGAGATTAGAGTTCCATTATTGGTTTTGCACCGACTAAATTCAAACGCTCGTGAGACCGTCAATCTGCCATATCTTTACTCATACCAAAGACAGCTTTGATGTTGGTCTCTCGTCTTCTTCAACTTTCATGGCATCTTTCACACCAATTTATGCATGGATAAACTTTTTATTTGATCACAAAAATAGTCTTTTTGATATTTTATTAACTCGCCGTTGTTGAATTTTCTTTTCTTTTCTTCTAGAAACTTTTCAAATACTCCACTGTTTGATGGTAAACTAGGCCTGCCATTAGATAATTTTTTTGAAATTAATTATTTTGAAATTATATATTTGAGGATAGTCCCAGCCCTGGACAGTTTGGACTTCATCCAGTAGCATTCAACAGATGTACAGGACGGCTCCTCACTCTTGTGAGGGACCCACGTGAGAAATGCTATGGCATGTTTGCAGCCCCCTGTAAAGCAACATAGTTATAACGAGCGTTCAAATAAAAACGTGGTCGAAGTTGGCTCTGACACATTGGACGTAGGGTGTAGCTTATAGCGACCAACTTAACCTCATTTCTCAACGAGCTGTATAGCAGCTGTCAGTTTCAATAACGTTAATGACTATATAACTTTATTTTAAAGAATAATCGTGATAACAATAACAAACAATTAAAGGAGCTGCGGAAAGTGTCCCCCTCCTTGTTATAACAATAAATTAAAGCAGCTGCTGAAAGTGTCCCCCTCCTTGTTCCAAGCACTTTTCACACCTGTTCCTCAAAGAATTAAAGACATTTTCTAAGATGCTCGGGGTATTGTTAATTTCACGAATCTTGTCTATAAGTCGAGCCTGCAGATGGTTTAAATCAGGAATAGGCAGTTCAAAAATAGTGTTTTTAAGGTAAGGCCACAAAAAGAAATCACACGGCGTAATATCACATGACCTCGGTGGAAATTCATGTTCAGCATTGAGACTTATTAGTCGATTTTGGAAAACTTCCCTCAACATATTCATCGTCTCGCCTGCCGTATGTGCCCTTGCGCCATCTTGTTGAAAGTAAAAGTTTGTAATTTCGTTTTCTTCCAGCTGGTTAACAAAAGGAGCGATAATTTCTTCTCTATACCTTTGCGCAGTAAGAGTACCATTAAAAAAAATAGGTCCATAAATCCTCCTTCGATTGAGAGCACACCAAACTCCAATTTTTTGAGCGTGTAGAGGGCCCTCGACAAAAAAGTTATCTGGTTTTTCAGAAGACCACATTCTCATATTCTGTGAGTTTACGTAACCACTTAAATGAAACCAGGCTTCATCAGAAAAAAAGGTGATATTATGAAGTTCACCGTAGTTGTTTAAAAACCATTCACAAAATACAGCCCGTCGCGGAAAATCAACTTCATGAAGTTCTTGCTGACAAGTTAAACGATAGGAGAACAAACGCAAATCTTTTTTTAACACTGTGTGGCAGGTACCGACTGATACTCCCACCATTTGTGATAAAACACGTACAGAAGTTCTTGGCGCATTTTCCATTATTTGTTGGACATTTTCTTTTAATTCTTCAGTCCGCTTTTTAGGTCGGCCGCTTCCTTCTTTTCTTGTTACACTGCCCGTTTCACGAAAAACATTAACACAACGCTGAACTGCACTTTGAAAAATTTTGTACTCAACAACGCCGGGAAATTGATTTTGAAATTCTATGAAACATTCCTCAATAGAATACTTCCATATTCCATCAATCTTGCGTCCATTTCTAAAGTAGGACTCTATGATAAACACTTTTTGTTCTTGAGAAAACACCATTTTAAACGCTTTTTAAAACGAAAATATTCAAATTGATAGCGGCGATATAGCGCTTTAATAGATGACGTTTAAGTTCATTTGCTACACGCTACGCCCTACGTCCAAATTTTCAGAACCAACTTGACCACGTTTTTATTTGAACGCTCGTTATATGGCATTGTACTGATTTGACTGCTTTATTCTCTTCGTCGCTTGTTAACGTCACTCCATATAACTTTCCATGGATATTATGTTCTGGACATATTACCTCTCACTGTGCACTGTAGTGAATCCTTGTTCCATGGCTGACGTTTCCTGATTATGGTTTTGGTAATTAGACAACTAATGTTTGGAAAACACAAATTATTTAAACGAAGATAAATACTGCGGAGATAGTAGAAGTTCAACGAAACAAAATTACGTTTACATAGATGTGACGTAATTCGCTCTGATTGGTGTTCAACCTATCAGATCATTATATATTATCAATCTCACTCATAATATAAAAATAAATACGTTTCTTATAATCCATAAATCATATTTCATTAGATAAATACATAACTTTAGTGACTCTTGGTTACTGTCATGCCTATTGCTATCACCTTTCAACTTATAACAAAATGAATGATTTTAATGAATTAGTTAATATACTGCAGGTTTATTATGAATGTAGAAAAAACAGTGTAGCGATATTTATATCGACAACGTTATCCTAATAGAATTTTTCCTAACAGAAGAAAGTTTAGTAAACTTGAAGCAAGTCCAAGACAGTTAAGGGATAGAAAAAATATTTATGTAATATCAATAAACAAAATATTGTACAATACGAGTACAATATTAAATGCAAACAAAAAATGTAAAATGAATAGTGAAATTTAAACATAGTTTTTAAGTTGTTGTCCGTTTCTTTCGATGCATAATTCGCATCTTCGAATTACACTTCTAACTGCATTTAATTTAACGTTATGTGAAATATTATTTTTTGCGGTACTAATTCTGTCTTACAACTGATCAAAGTTAATTGGTGGTGTTAGATAAACTTCGTTTTTTACGAAATACCAATGGATTAATACCTGGAGGTCGTGGCGGCCAATATATGGGTCCTCTTGTGTCAATCCAGCGGTCTTCACATGTAGCATTCAAATAAGACATGTTTATTTGGGCATTATATGGAGCTGCACCGTCTTGTTGGAAAATAATATGGACATACTCATTAAAGGACAATTTCCACACAGCAGCGCAGCGGTGAGTCGCTGCAAATGCTGCTCCTAAAAATATCCATATTTTTAAATGGAACAGTTCCCACATAAGCAGAACAGCGCGGGAACAGCGCAGCACGTCAAAATTCAACGCCAGCGTTCCATGCTGCTCTGACCTTTGTCGCGCTGCCAAGTGGACATTATGAAACAGGAAACAGTGCTGTGTCTTCGGCAAATCTCGGTACATAGCGCTCAGTAGTTGGCCGTGTTGGAGGTCCTAGACGTTTTGCGACTTTGTAATGACTAGTTATACATATGATGTTAATAAATGCAGGTGACCTTCCTCCAGCTTGTGTTTTCACAAATTTCGCATCCAATATATTTTTTTCTTTCTTTCTCTTTTCCTCTTGTGATAGCAATACAGCAACATCATCATCACTAGACGAGGAACTCGCCATTTTGAAAATAAAATACGTTCGTTCTATTAGATAGGCGGAACACTAGTGTTCTAAAATATTAACCGCTGCACTGTTAAGTGGGAATACCTACCTTTTTACATCGCAGCGGCGGCGGCGCTATGAAGCGCTGCTGTCGCGCTGCTGCAGCGCTGCTATGTGGGAATTGGCCTTAACTGTTAATTCTTCTAAATACTCTTGCAACTGATCTTTCAAAAAATTGTTATACCGTTCACCAGTTAAATAACCATTTTGAAAATTTCTTTCTCTTATAATTCTAGGATTATCATGGCATCAATGGTATGATGCATTGCGGTTAAACATGCCGTTGTTAGAATAATTACTTTCATCCGTCCATAAAATCATTTTTGGAAAGGTGGGATTATTATTTGCATTATTTACCTAAGTACCAGCGACAAAACTGTATTCCTTGTTCGAAGTCATTTTCATGAGGATGTTGAACCAAATTCACCTAGCAAGAAAAAAATTATATTTATGTAGAATCTTATACACAACGTACTCGGTTAAATTATGATTACTGGCTAATTCCCGTATGGAATTATTCGAATTTTCTTGCACACTCAATAGTAAATCTAAAATTTCGTTATGTAAAGGCATACAAATTTTATCTGGTTGCAAAGAAAATTAAAAACGTCCAAAAAATGTACACAATTTAAAAATTTCGATGACGTCACCATTCATCTACAATGTAACGACAAAAAATACTTTGTGCGTTAATATAAAGAAAATAATATCCCTTTGCATCAGTATAAAGAAAATCCATTTAAAACTATATATACTTTACACTACATAGATTGAAAGTACTGTTTTGTATCTAGTTTAAGGAGTCACTTTTAGTATTCCACGGATTGTTTTTATTACTAATGCTACAGTTTAGAAGAATCAGTTTTCTCATTATCTGTGGATGACATTGAAGATGTAATAATTCCTCACTGTGCAACTTGTAGATTATTTCAACATTGTCTAAATTGGAGAACAATGTTCATTTCAGAAGTTGAAATCATTTTCAATAAATGGGGTAGCAGTTACCTATATATATAGATAAATAATCTATTTATCTACTCTTCAAAATTTCATTGTCCACAATTTTGGAACAAATAAAGGTCAATTTAGGTTGTATCACTTTTTAAAAGCCGCTTTGCAGTCTGCAGTTCTTTCTGCAAGTTGCAAGTCTTTTGCACGTAGGCATGCGCACTGAGCGGCAGTGTATTGCAAAAGTTGTCTTACCTGAAAGACTCTTGCACTTTTGGAATATCGGTTTTGCTCGATTTTTATTGCAGCTTTTCTGCAATTTTGGGGAATAATTTAGTAATTTGCTTGGTTACTATCTGTATAAAAGTTCCTAGGCTGAACTATCAAATTCAAATGTGTTAACTGAAACTTTGGAATGGTTGTTATTAAGACTGACTTGTAGAAGTATGTGAAACTAAAATCTTTATTTTAAAGGTTATGGTTACTTGGCAATGTTTATATTTAGATAAACAGGTTAGTGTAGTGTGCATACGGTTTGAAGTGTTGGCATCACTTATATTGCAATTGCGAATTGACAGCTGTAAAACAAACCGCCAGTCAGAATTTCGGGAAAGATATTGCACGTGAAAGGGCTTGCTGCAAGTCATTGCAGAAAGAATTGCGGACTGTAAAGCGGCTTTTAGCCTTAAAATTAAGTCTACTTTATGCTTCCTCAATTTTAACATAACGATCTCATTTAAATATACTGTTAATATAATTACATATTTGTAATATATGTAACTTGGCACAAACACCTCTTATTTGTTTAAAAAATAATGCACAGGTAAATTTTAAAATTATTCTCACAGTAACAACAAAAATTAAGTAAAAAATTTTGTGTCAGTATTAGTTTTCGAAAACGGAAAATTACTGCAAATTAAAATTTCGGAAACTTAATTAACTTGATTTATCATAAATGATTTTAATATGTAATGGCCATATTTTCCATTTATTTTTCAGCTGGAATAATAGTATTTCTCTTATTAAGTTGTATTTTCATTTTTTATATGTAAACATAAAAGGAAGATAGTGATAATACTCTTACGAAAAATATAATTACATTAAAATACACCCAAATACTCCCCTAATTAATTAATTTTTTTTTTCGGGAACTGCTAAAATAGTTACACGAAAAAAGTAAATAAAGTGGCGCTTCAGAAATTATATAGAAAAATATAAAGGTACACAGCTTCACGATTACAGACATACATCAAACAGAAAACGGAACTGTATTGAAAAGTCAATGGACGCGGAGGGCATTGGCCTCTTACAAATCGAGCCATCGGTCATGTTGCCTTCTTATGATATTATCTAAAGTGATTGATGAAACATCTGCTAAATTGAGGGGAAATCGAAAATTACGATAACTTTCACATGTCCAGGCGCTACAAATCTTAAAGGTGAATTTTAGAGACAAAATGTTTTTTTCATTCCCTGTATTACAAATATACCTTTTTTACCAGTAGTGTCTAATTTTAGACAATAAAGAAGAGCAAATGAATATTTACTAATGCAATTCTAATGGTTGCCCTGCAAGGTAATTTGACAGCTGTTAGAGCGAATTAACATGCTATTTACATTCAGTTTAATGTTTCTGATATTGTCATAATTAGTTTCGTTAAGAGAAGTATAATTTAGTTTTCCAGATAAGTCTCATTTATAGTTTAAAAAAAAACGAATTATTATTTTGAATCAAAGTAAAAGTAGTCTCATTTATTTATTTTTTTGTTATCGAAAGACGAATTTTCATTTTTTAAAAGAAGTTTGATTTACCTAGTTTGATTTAGAGAATTTACTTAACTAAATTTGTTGAGTAGCCCTATTACCTCCCCAAGGGGATAAAAAAGGCTCTTGTTGATTATTAAAAGAAATAATATGTAATAAAAGTTTTGTATTTCTTTTTTCTAATTTAAGGATGCTTTTAAGGAACCATTGCGAAGATAAGTTGCGAAAAACTGTAAGTTTACAAGAGGGCCTTATTATACTACGTTGGTTTAATAAGGCCCAGAGAAAGAGTTTTTAAAAGGATTATCTCTTGTACTATTTGTGTAACTTTTGTGATAATTATTAAACTTTGTGGAAAACATGATTTTGTCTTTCTAAACAACAAAATATACTATTTATTGCATATTTTGTAGTTTACATACAACTTAATTTCACATTTGTATATTAATTTTTCTTCATCTTAAAGATTGTATGGTTTACAGAAAATGTGGGCAAATCGATTTATACAAATAAATTTGTGCAAATCGATTTGCACAAATAAATTTATGCAAATCGATCGATTCATTCTATAATTCATTCATTCATCTGCACAAATAAATTTGTGCAGATGAATCGTCAAATCTATACAAAAATTTGCTGCTTGTTAAACTTGTCATATTTATTTATCGCGTATTCAATGTCAGATCCATTGCAAACTTGCAAAACAAACAGCAAAATAGGGTCTAGAAGTCACCACATATGCATATAGTAACATCGGGTACTGTCGATTTGATTATTGAACTAATTTGAAATAAGAAAATTAAAACTATCTAAATTTTTTTCTAATTGAGGTGTTCAGTCGTCTAAAATCGAATGTTCACTATTATTATTTATATGTCAATTAATGTTAGGAATATCATATTCTCCACAAATATCCAAGATTTAGAATAGCGTTCAACTAAATCTTCGATAATTTCAACATCAGTTTCATACAAATTTAGAGTCGAAGCAGGTGGTATATACACGGCACATAAAACTCTTTAATAACACTGTTGATAGTTGATACTAATAATAACAAGATGATATTTTAGAACTAACTGCTATTAGTACAAATCCTTGATCTTGATTTTTTTTAATGTACTCTGCTTCCTATACAGTAAGTAGGTATATACTATACATTTTAAAATAGAAAATCCTGAGAGAAAATGATAAACACATGTTTCACATACAACAAAACATTGCCGCAAATGACTCGCTCAGCAAATGACACTTAGACCATTGAACAATGATTTAGATAAGTTCCACAAATAACAATATAACAGATATCATTTGCAAAACTTTCGACACCGCCACGCAGTAATCTTAGCCCTCATCACGACATGCGCAGTAGCAGGTGAAGCATAGTCTTTGTCTTACCTTACATGTTGGCTCGCTGTCACTGATATAGGGAATTTTGTTAAAAAAACAAAGTTCGTACTGTGCATTTTGCGGCAAAGTTGAATTTTGACAATATGTAGCTCTATTTTTTAATTTTTTTTATATAATTTCATAATTCATTACAGCGAAAAAATTAATGTATTTATTTGCCTCAGAAGATGACATCATTTTATATGTTTTATTATAAGTAATGTATTGTTTCTCATCATTATTGGAGTTTTAATGAAACAAAAAGAATAAAACAGATACAATTTTATTGTAGACATCACTGAATTGCTTAACCCGTCAGCTAGCTAGAGAGTGTATCCCGCTTCCTTGATACTCTCGACGTCTTTCATCGGCCCTGGTGATCTGACTCATGCCAGTAACATCAACAAACGAAACGATACCGCCATCCTGTTGAATGCTCTGACATCAAATTCCTAACACAGCCCTTCCTGACGTCAAGCGTCCTCGCACTGATAAGGATTAGAATTACAAATCGTTTTGCCTATACGCTGCAACTAACTTAATGCTACCCGATAGAATTCAACGGAAATTCGATCGGTAAACGTCAAAGCCAGCGATTCGGACTTATCAGATCCTAAAACAATCGCCACTTACACTAACGGATACTGTACCTGCCTGATCAGAACAGGATGGTCCCCAGTGGCAACACACGCCCTAAAACTAAGGTGGCGATACACGCCTTAAAACTAAGGTGGTGACACACTCCTTAAAACTAAAGTGACGACAAATGTCCTAAAACGGAAGCCCGTCCAAAGGCATACTTGTTTAGCTACAACACCAACTGTTCCAGACGGATGTCGGATCTTTATATCCCCTTAATATCGCTTACTTCCCAACGGCCGTGTTCCAGAACTCTGAAAACCTGAAATAAGCCTCTCCAATTTAAGTTGAGCTTTTGACAAACCCCATTAGCGGGCGTAGAGAATATTTTTAAGAGGACCAAGTCACCAAGCCTGATATGATGGAACAGAAGAACCTTTAACATACAAATATTTTCGGTCACATCTACAGAATTAACTCCTTCAAGTTCAAAATCGAAATTAATTCTGACACGATAGCCCTTCATTAGGTGGAACTCCTATCTATGGCTTTGTTAACAGTGCCATTAATACCCAACTGGATGTTTGTAATATTTTTATAACAACGGTCATCATCAAAGTTGGTCTCTCATTGTGGCCAACGAATCAAGGAGCGTCCGATTTTTACCTCTTAACTTGTCCATTTTCTCGTGGTAAGCCGACAGCATTTAAATGATGAGTCGCACATATCGTGTACAAAAACGAACGACTGCCATGCGAGGATTTCTTGAACCTTTGAACTAAAACGCCTTCAGCACGATCACCAAGTGAGTCCCTGCCCCCCCTCCTTCGGTTCCGCCTCAGAAAATTCGCTCATAGTCACAATTTTCACAGTTCAAATTTCACAAACACTAATAAATGCGTAAGGTAATCCCACTTCTGATGTTAGGTTTTTTATGATTATTGGAAATTTATTAAAATTATAAAGAATAAAACAAACACAATTTTATAGTAGACATTTATGAACTGCAAAACCGGCCAGCTAGCTAGAGAGTGTATCCGGTTTCCTTGGTACTCGACGTCTTTCATAAGCCTTGGTGATCTGACGCATGCCAGTAACATTAACAAACATAACTAAATATACCGCCATCCTGTTGAATGCTGATATCAAATTCCTAACAGTATATTTTTTGGACATTATATTATCATAAATAAAGTTTTATTCATCACTTCATTGACCGTGTTCACAATAACTTGCACGGTTTAGCTTACATTGTATTTAAAAATTATTTTTTCAACAAACAAATATTCCCTTTCTGTTCTGACAAACAGCAGAGAATACATTCCGTTTATGCTAATAACGGTATCAACAAGTTTACCGAACTTGGCCATAACTCTTTTGTGTTGCAATAAGTAGGATATATTATTCTAGAAGCTGCGACAATATATAAAGGTTAATGTCAAACTTAGACAAAATGCATATACAAGTATAAAGTAGTTTCCTGAATTCGTGAAATGTGAAACTTGTTATATCTATTATTTTATTATTTAAATATTGACGGACTTACAGTGGAGAATAGTACAACAAAATCACTTATGGATATAATTAAATCATATAATATGATAAGTTATATAAATGAACCAACTAGAATTGTGACGTATGCCAATAGTTAGGTGAGTGCAACACAACCTGATTATATTATCACAAATATTTTAAATACAAGTATTGTTGACGTGGGGACTTTGGATCCAGGATTCTCGGATCATTTGACTCAATATATGCAGTGGTCTCTAACAATGCCTATGAGTAATATGAAACATCAGGTACATAAAAGGTTAATAAATGCTGGCACTATTTCTGAATTTAAGTATCTTTTTAATAAGGGAATTACAGGTTTCGAACAGGCATGCGAAATTGATGTACTATATGATATTTTCTGGAAGCACTTTGACTATTGTTTTCAGGTGTCTCATCCTAAAAGAACATTTACAGTCACTGATCAGGGATGTAAGAATAAACTTAAATTTCGGTGGCCTGCTGAACTAACAGAGGCTGCAAAAAAGTTAAGAAATTTAAATTGGCAAAGAAAACATACTATTAATGGGTATGTTCATGAACAGTATAAGATGGAAAAGTCTAATTTTAATAACATTTTACATAATATGAGAACTACTTTTTTTTCGGATTTGATATCAAATTCTGACAATAAAACTGGAATGATGTGGAAAATTGTAAATGAAAAATTGAATAAAAAAAACATTACTTTCTCGGAAATAACATTAAAAATAGATAGTATTGTTGTAAGTGATACTAAAAGGGTTGCGGATATTTTTGCTAAACACTTCGCTAAATCAGCGAAAGCTATGGTTAATGCCAGTGAAAAGATGCAACTAACATCTTGCACCACAAGTAAATATGTTGCCAATTCAATGTTTTTTGAGGAATATGCGGAAAATGATGTTGCAAATGTAATGAAAAAATTGAAAAATAAAAAATCAGTTAGTGTTGATGAGGTGCCTACTATGCTGGTCAAAGAGTGTTGTGATTTCCTGGCCTATTATGTCACTAAAATAATAAATGTATCGGTTGCAAATGGTAAATTTCCTACTCAGTTAAAAATCTCAAAAACGGTTCCAGTATTTAAGAAAGGGGATCCACAGCTTATTGAAAATTATCGAGGGATATCTATCCTCAGTCCAATTTCCAAAATAATTGAAAGGGCTATATACGAGCGAATCGTTCAGTACCTTGACAAATATAAGATACTCACTCCATGCCAACACGGATTTCGTGACGGTTTGTCAACTGAGAGTGCAACCGCTAGCATTGTACAGTGTATATACGACCTTTTGGACAAAAATTACATTGTAATTGGTATTTCTTTCGACCTCTCCAGAGCGTTCGATACTCTGGATCCAGAGTTACTACGAGACAAACTTGATGCCATT
>NW_019416369.1:272497-273498 GCF_000390285.2 Anoplophora glabripennis | reverse complement strand
AAAAAAAAGCGTTTGTAAAACATGCGTTTGCTGTTATTCTAACCCCACATTTTAAGAATTATTTTCACGTACTTATAAATAAAAGTAAACAATTTTATATGTAGGACTAAGCAAGTAAATGTTATAAGAATATTTACATGTGGAGTTATGTCTAAAAAGTTAGTATTTTCGTAGATTTCAGAACCTAAAACCTTGATGGTTTGATCGTTTTTTGCACCTGTTTATTCGTTTTACTGCGGCGTCTTTGAAAATACTCAGGTGGCATGGCATAACATTCCTATTATTTGATAAGCTTTAGATTATTCAGTTATTAAATGTTTGAAATTATTTGTCTTTGCGGAAAACACTATTTAAAGAATATGGGGCCCTTAAAGAATCATTATCGGTGTACAGTAGTTTTGCTTTATCATTAAATTTGTTTTAATGTAGCTGTAATAAAAATCATAATACACAATTGTTTTCGAAATATCTAATCTACTAAATCCTACATAATATATAGGTTTATTAAATGTAATATTTAATCGGATCATTGTGAAAATTTGGCTTTAAAATATAATGGTTTGCATTATATCTACATACCTGACCTGACTAACTTTACGTTTTTAGATTTCCTAACACTTTCAATGGCTTCTTTAAAAACAGCATTGTTCATCAATTTATAAAAATTTTCGCTAAATTTTCTTCATTCTGTATTAAGTCAATATATATATATATCAATATACAGGGTGATCCATTAACGGTATCGAGCGGCTGTATATAGCAAACTAGACGTGCTACGATTATGTGGTAAAAAATCTATTAACAAAATAAATATGGACAAAAGAAAATTGAAAATATTTTCAAGTTTGTAACTTCACCGCTAGGGGGAGCAACTGCTATAGTGTTACAGAAAATTGTCGGTTTTTCGAAATTTCGCTTATATAACCTAAGTTGCAAATACATTTTTTAGATACACTGTTAAACCCTTCACAAGTTTTGTTTGAACTTTTTTTTTGTTATTA
>NW_019416369.1:175274-270434 GCF_000390285.2 Anoplophora glabripennis | reverse complement strand
AAAATATAAATTCTGTCGTCATTGGCGTACATATAAAAAAGTTACGGGATAGCCAGTGGCGCACAGGCACTAGAAAGAGAACATCCTGTATGTGTATTCTCACCAAATTCTATATTTGCATTGCCCTTATATAAAAAATATGTGTACCAAATTTGAAGTTTATAAGAAAAATAGTTTTCAAATTATTTGAAAAAAACTAGGTTATCTGTTCTATATTTAGAAGGCTATATCTCAGTAGGCGTGCACTTTTGTATATAGGTAAGTTAGGCCAAATAGTCTTGTTTTCATCCAAGGAACCTGTGGTCAAGCGTTGTCCATCCTTTTTAGGGACACCCTGTATACAGTCCTAAACTATCTACTATAAAGCTACAGTTAAACGATGGTAAGCAACTACAAACAGAGTTAGCTGGAGGTAACAGACAAGCTGATATTTATGGCCAGCTAGGTGAAGATATCAAGAGTGAGGAAGCGATCAAGCGGACAAAAGTAAAGCTACATTTACAAACTAGAGGCTATCTCTACATACAGAAAAAACAAAACAATAATAACAATGTTTCTGGAGTACGACCGGCAGGACTCAAAGGAAAGCGTTATTAGTTACGACCCACGTTTCAACTCATAGAGGGAATAGGAGAGGCGACAATATATGACCTGAACGCGCAGCGAAGTCAAGCACACCGATTATTGTAATAGTACGCCCAACCATGATATCTGAAAAGCAAAATATCATTGGGACAAAATAGACAATAGACAAGTCTATACGTAAACCTTTTACTCACTTTCTCTGCTAGGCACATCTGCTCTGGTGATGAGATGGAACGAAACTGACAATACACTTGGGTAACTATTATGAACTGTTCTAAGACTGTCTGCTGACAGAACCAAAACAAGACTAAAATGACCTCCCCAGATCTCCAGTCAATTCAGGAGGCTTGCGCATTAGGTATGTGTGGAACTTACTTATTTCGATAGCTAAACGGTTGCTGGACAGGACTGCTTGCTCTACTTGCTTCGGGAACTGAAATTCCGTTCGGCTTGCTATACCAGAGTCCTGCTTGCTGATTGGAGGCTGCGCAATCTTTACAAGCTGGACTTGGAAGAATTTTCTTACTCCAAACGGCAATTTTTCTGCTGCTGAACTGGTGACGGACTGGAGTGCTCGCTGCGACGTGCGGATATTCACAATTCCTAATTCAGCTCAACTCACAAGCTTCTACGGCGAATAGGGGTGGCTGCACAGTCTTCCCGGCTGGACTTCGAAGAATTTTCTTACTTCAAACGGCGGCCTCTCTTCAGCTGGACTGGTGACAGACTGAACAGCTCTCGCTGGCAGGTGACTGCTCTGGATACTAACTTGTTAGATAGGCTAAGTGCGACGTCGCCATTTAGACAGTATTAAAAATATAATTGACGGTGCGGTATTATACATTTATTTAAATAAAATTGAAAAATAACAACCTGGGGTGTCACAGAATCCTGTCTGGAAATCACTTCGTTATACAGTGTTAACTCTCAAACAGCAAGACAATAAAAAATGGATATAAAACATTTATACCAGTTGTGTACAAACAAATTGCAAATTTAGCTTTTAGATGCTATGCAGAAATATATTCATATACAGGGTGATTCAGTCATAATGTCATTAATTTTAACCACATATTCAGAAGGCATAATAAAGACAGAATATCGGAAAAAGAATTTTTTGCTCGACTTTTAAAAATGAAAGAAATCAACCCATAACTCCCGCTAAGAGGGCGGCCCTGCCAGATGCCCGGATGCTCGGAAAATTTTGTAACGTAATGTCACGAATAAATCGTTAGCTGAAGCGAACAGCGTTGCCAAGTTCACATCATATCTGTGGTTCACATTTACTTAATCCGCTTTAGTATACGGATACATATGTACGAAACCAATAAAATGCAAATAAATGAAGGATCATGCTGCATTTTATTATAAATAATTTTAATAATTGTATTAATTTAGTGCAAAATGTTTTAACAAGCCTGACTTTTCGAAGTCAACTTCCATTAAAAGAAAATAAATAAAGCAGAGTTTTGTAGGCACACCGTATTTTAACAAATAAAAAAGTCGGCACACTAAATACCCGAATATACAAAATACACTACACACGGTTACAAAACCATTAACAATTTAAAGCGTTAATTCAAATCTACCACCCTCCATATCCCCCGCATTTTTCAAGCTTTAGAAGCAGGAGATTTCCCCAATCGTCTTGAATTTTGCAATTGGTTCCTAAATCGAAATGCAGCAGAACCTAACTTTATTAACAAAGTGCTCTGGACGGATGAATGCTGTTTTACTCGTGCTGTCATTTTAAACAGGTAAAAAACATAGGTATTGCTTTCTCAAAAACAATAAGTACCTACATTGGTTACACCAAAGTTTAGATTTACACTAAAGTTTACATTTATTATGTAAACTTTGGTTAGATGCAACTGCATATTAAATAATAAATTGAAATACTAAAACTGTGTATTGTTTAACATAATAAATGGAATACGATCCTACTACAGTTCGTATTAGTCTAGGAGTCAGATAGGGTTCCGCGTACTAGCTATAAAAATAAAGTTTTTACAGCCATTTAAACATTTAATTTGTTGATAACAATTAAACTGACCACTTTCAGGCTTTGCGACCAAGTTTTTTGGATTCAGGAGGTCAAAATACTTTCGAATAAGTTGTTTGCAGCCATGGCACTCTGGTAACGGAGTCCTGTCTTGCTCCTAGACTTTGCACGTGCAAATTAGAAGGTTAGTGACCTCGACACAGGTTAGCCCTGGTCGGAAACACGTACCGAGTTGTTTATTTGTCTCCGTCCGATTGTTTTTTATCTTATATTACGATTACATCGTATTATACTCATTTTTCTCGATCTGCTGCTATTAATGACATTATGACTGAATCACCCTGTATATATCATCCAAGAACATCTAATAGAAATTGTAAATTTTAAACAAGTGGATAGCACTTACCTAAAAAAGTTACGATATCTCATAAACAAATCCTAAATCAACAGTTTTCAAAAATAAAATAAAGAAATTTCTGACAATGTCCTTGAGCCATATGCCTGCGTAGGAAAAAGTTAGGGTTGTATGGGTACTACAACTCCCCTTCCTCCGTTTGAGCTTCTTTTTTTTACAAAAACCGTACAAAAGATGTATGCAAATTAATTTCAACTTAATAGGTACTTTAAATAGCTGCGGAGTTGTTAATACTCATTTTTTTACATTAGCCATCTTTGAAATAAGAAGAGACTAAATCGAAAAAAGGCATAAAAAATACACATTATATTTACCCAAGTAATATGTGGTTAATAACTCGCATACCCTTTTTTAAATAAGCTGTATAACGGGCCAAAATACATAAGTTTTTTGTTTATTTTCATATTCGTAGTAAACAAATCATAGTAATGTATGACATCCAGTCCATTTTGTTATAAGAATACCGTTTCCATTATTTATTAAGAAACAAGTGGTAAGTTCTATACAAATGTATTGTTTCTTATAGTAAAAGCATTTAGCAACGTAACGTATAAAGAGGAGTAGAAAATACTGCAGTCACTAGCTTGAGTTTATTTATATAGAAGTGGGATGGGCCCCATGGGATCTCCTCAACCGGATGTAGGTAGAATATTTCTTTATTTGGATTTTTAGCTACTAAAAGTGTTTCTCGCTCTCCTTTAATAAAATATACATAAAATCAAATGTGCTTTTTTTAGTTAATGCTTTTAAAAGGGTTTCTCTTTTACTGGGGCAACCGAAATATTTTTAGTGTAGTTTGGACTGGCAAATAATTTTATAGTGAAACAGAAACAGCTTAATCTAATTTCAGAATACTAATATACAGGGTGTCCGGAAAGGTTATGTCAAAAATGAAGGGATATACAGGGGAGCTCAAAATAGTTGGAGTACTTCATAAAAAAATTCCTATCGGGATTCGTTGAGGAGTTATTCACCTTCAAAGAAAGAAGTTTGAAAATAAATTCCAATTGTAACTTCTAAGCCATTACCATGACAACAATGAAATTTGGGCAATTAAAGTAACTCATGGTAATGTTCATTTCTAAGTTTAAACTGATATTCAATATGCCTGGATTATACAGAGGAAATTATACATTTAAATTTAGATATCTTTGTCAGCGTTGCCAAATTTGGCATTTTTCTTTCATAGTTCGATTCCTCTCTCAATTTAAAAAAAAAGGTATACCATAATATCAATCGATATCTTGTACCGTTTTTGAGAAAATCGAATTTTATTAACAACATACATGTATTGTATCAAAAATTTTTGCAAAAATCTTGTAAATTGAGATGACTCTCAACAATGTAGTATAACAACCCCGGGTTCGATCGAAAAAATAGTATATTACGTAATAGGTGTTGTAAAAAGCATTTTACGCACGAATGGAAAAGTTACGCATGACGCCGCGTAGCGGCGAGTGTGTAATTCTATGAGTGCGTAATTGCATTACACCACGTATTACGTACTATACTTTACCTACGACCACTACTGTAAATACTTAAAAACACACCGTCTGCGATCAATGTAAGATTCCTATTTTACGTACGGTAAAAAAATCGCACAGCTTGGTAAAAAAATCGTACAGTTTTCCTAGCAACCGCCTAGCAACGTTCAATACAAACAGTAATGTATTTACCGTACGTAATAGGAATCTTACATTGATCGCAGACGGTGTGTTTTTAAGTATTTACAGTAGTGGTCGTAGGTAAAATAGTAAACGTAGTTGTAGCCAGAAATATGTGATCGTCATAAGGAATACCTACGTTGTATGTATCTATTTTTTTATTTACCGGAAGGCGCTGGCTACTAACTTTAAAGAGGGGAAGTATGGTTTAATTTTATAAAACAAAAGCAGAGTAAATACACCTAACTTTATTATTTTTGTACAACAGTCTTCAAATTAAACATGTGTCACATAGAAAGACAACAAAAACATTAGCAACCATTTAACATAAAATGAGAGTGCCAGGCTCACCTAGAGCTCCTGTGGTGAAAGAGAATGGCAGAGAAACCCACGATCGTTTATCTAACTACCCAAATATAAATACAAAACAACCGATAACGAAATGCATAAATTAAGATCCTTTGCTAATGATAAATAACACCCGACTTATTTAATTTCTCACTAAGTGTCAACTCACTCGAATTTGACATACACACTTCCAAATAAAACTGAAGAGGTTTGGTGTTAGTTAGCCGGCAGGGCCGGAAGGTACTGGAGTCCCATACGGGAGGCAATCCAGCTATGAGTCGAGATTTCGGAAGATCTGCTTTAGCAATTCTTTTTTGTATTTAATTATTCCTGTTTTTTCAGATTCATTCCTTACGGGCGAAAATGTTAGTAAATTCAACAAGGCTCTTATATGCGTGTGACATAAAGTGAACAAAAGAAATACTTTATTATTTGTTTTTAGAATCGTTAATAATAATTGTAACAATTTTACCTTAGAAAAATATATGCCCTTGAACATAAAGCAATGGAAGCTAATCGTACAGAGAAGAATTGTTATCATTAAACATCTATAATCACCACAATCATAAGATTACATAGAACATTTAAAACAAAGTACTTAGAGAATAATTACCTGCTAATTAATACGGGTTAAACACTTTGATTTTTCACTACTTTGCCTCACTGCCCGCCGATCGTCTTACTCCCATCTCCACGCTGTTCTCACTTCAACTATTTTGGCTTCTTTCCAGAATTCCCCACCTAAGCGTTTCTTTTTGAGCTTCCTTCTACCAACTATCAATATTACGTTTTCATTATTGTATAACACCCACGTAACAGGTGACGTTGAAGTTGATGCGATAAGTATGGATTTGCACAACAAGTATGTATAATTAACAAAAATTTATCAATAATACATGGATGGGAATAATTGGAAACTACTTAGTGGGACCACATATCATTGATGACGCTTTAAATGTGGTGGACCTACAGTTACTGCAAGAACACCTTAACCCGTTATTGGAAGACGTACCTTTAAATATTTGAAATAACATGTGGCTTATGCCCAATGCTGCACCACCCCATTTTAGCAGGACAGTAAGGGCTTATTTAAATACCACATTTCCCGATCGATGGATCGGTCGAGGTAGTCCATTTCCGTGGCTGCCTCAGTGTCCCGATCTTAATTCTCTCGATTTCTGTCTTTGGGACCATCTTAAAAGTCATATTTATCAAACTCCTATAAATAGTTAGGAAGAATTATTAAATCACATAATTACATAGTCGACATTACAAATGATCACCACATGTTATTTTGAGCAGCAGAGGTGTTTGAGCAATTTCAGAAAATGCATTGAGGTTCAAGGTGCGCACGTATTGAAGATATTAGTTAACAGTTCTCTTTTTTCTTGTAATTCTATAGAAACCAAGATTTTTACAAAAATTCATAACATTTTTTATACAATAAATGTATGTTGTTAGTAAAATTCGATTTTCGGTACGGTACAAGATATCGACTGATTTTTTTTTACAAAGTGAGAGAGGAATCGACCTATGAAAGAAAAATGTTAAATTTGGCAACACTCTCAAAGATGTATAAATTTAAATGGATCATTTTGTCTGCTCCTGTATAATTCAGGCATATTGAATATTAGTTTAAACTTGGAAATTAAAATTACCATGAGTTACTTTAATTGTCCAAATTTCATGATTGTCATGGTAACGACTAAGAAGTTATAAATGAATTTGTTTTTTAAACTTCTTTCTTTGAAGGCGAATAACTCCGCAACGAAGCCCGATAGGTAAAGTTTTTTTATGAAATACTGCCCTTTATTTTTGATATGACCTTTCCGGACACCCTGTATAACTACATAGAGGAAAGGATATGAAATAAATTAGTCAGCATTTTTAAAAAATGACAAATTTGTTAAATAATAAAGCCGTATCTTATTTTAGGGCTTTATTTTTGTTTGAAAATTAAAAATCAAAACTACACTAATTTTACTGCAAAACGCTTTCTTTTAAAGTTCGAATATACTGTAAATTGCTTTTGAAGATGATTCACTGCATGTCTTAAACGTAGAATAAACTATTTAATCGATATATATATAAACAGAAACATATAAAAAAAAAAATAAAAAACCTGTAAGAAAAAACTTAAAATACATTTTAATAACCACACTCATTCAGTTAAGCAATGCAATTAAATATAATAATTTGAAACATTGTTTTTTCGAAATCTGTAAATGTTTTATTACAATTTTTGGTGCTATCGATACTATTTTTACTGGCGAATATATTCGTAAAGCTTTTAAATGCTTAGTTTATCACTGTTTGCTAACAAAACAAATTCAAATGACTTTGGATGTTGTTACGGGTTTTCTGTTGTTCTTTGTGTTTCAAAAAAAATGTGTGTCTAGGTATATTTGTTAAGTATTCGATAAGTTTAGTCGAATATAATTTGACCAAGTTTGAAGTACATATCATACCGAGTTTTTCTGTCTTCATTACCGCAATAATGGACTCTTTTCTTGGCTATGCGTTTTTCGCCCAAGTTGATTTTGGTTACAGGAAGATGTGGTGGTGGTAAAGTAAAATAATGAATTATTTCAAAATGTCTATGGAATGAAAAATTGGTAAAAATTCTTCTGTCTGCTATTTTCAAATTAAATATCAGAAAACATACGGTGTATTTCTTCAACATAGCTCTAACTCACCATATATGTTTTATTTTAATTGGTTTTGGACTGTTGTAGACACCTCATGTTAACTAACATTTTTGTTAAAGCGTTATTCAAAATCAGTGTTCATTTTAGGTATTAGCGAACTTTACTGGTCAACAGCCGAAGTAATTTTGCATGAAAAGTAAAAACGTCGAAGATAAATGAAGTGTATGAGAGTCTTAAACTTAATAATAATGTTCTTTATTTTTGTTTTACAGTAGAAGATAATCAAAAAAATGTTACGAATTTAGGGGACTGTCTGTGATTGAACAAAATTGATTACGAAAAAGTAAAAGCGACTGGTTGCAAAGCGGCTTACTGATGATGCAGCTCTGTTGGTGCAATGTACATTTTTCTGCAGCTTCCAGTTTCTTTCTTGTTAGATTTTTAACAAAAATTCACTTGACGGTCAATTCACGTGCGTACACAAACGAGTCGGTTTTCGAAGTCGAATTTTTTAGTCCTATCGAGCCTAGGATACTTTCAAAATTAGTTTTCGCGATTGTTTTTCTAACCATAACAAGTTTCTCGACTCTAGTTACCTAATTAGATATTTTGATTTCGTTTCATTTTGCAATTACATGTCATTTTCGTACATTCGTTTCTATACATCTACTTAATTGAGTTGCATTTATTCATTTATAATGCATTAGTTTATTTTATTTTAAACAATTTAGAATTTAATAATCGCAAGTTTAAGTAGGTATTTGTTTGACCTTTTCACATCGCATAGTTCTTTTTCTTGGCTTTTTTTATTAGACCGCTCAGCGATACGATATTAGTACGGTCGCTAATCGCGTCAATTTAGTTATACGAGTAGATTTGTTAGAATTTCCTAGTACGGGTGATTATAGATTTGAGTGTGCATTCATACCACCCATATCCAATATGTATATATTTTTTCATTTTATACAGAGTGGACTTCTTTAAAATTCCACATAGTATTTTATTGTTGTTGTTACATATTATTTTCAATAATTTGGCCAGCTGGTGATAAATCGATTTATTTTACATTTAACCTTTTTATACTTTCTGTCTACATCGTTTTCTTCTTTTTTTTTAACAAAAGAAAAGAGAAGAAAAAATGTCAAATAAACTTAAACAATCCACAGAGAGATCTGTGGCACGATCGCCTCGGTGAACTTGAAGTGTTTGCTAGACGTGCGTCAACTGACGACACTGCAGTTGATATGTTTAAAATTCGATATTGTGATTAAGATAATATTAAAGAGCAATTTACACATCAGCATAATTCATTATTATCTACATTAGCTGTTACTGAAAATCCAGATTTTGAAACAGAAAAGGCTACAGTAGCTAGTTTTGACGATTCTTACTATGCTATTAAATATTTTTTGGTCAAAAATTAATTTACACAACAAACACAAACACAACACAATAACAACACAAAAAATAATTATATCCGAACAATTGCATGCACAAAAAAAATGGACATAAATTATATAAAATAAATGTAAACATGGTAAATGTAATGTAAGCAAAGAGAAATAGCAATCATTGTTATAAAATTATCTTCAAAGTCAAATATATATACAGTGCATTCATGATAAAAGGAACGAATTCGTTTAAAAGTCAGGTAATTATTTTGTGAAAAACGTTCGGACACGTCGATTAGTATTTTTAGTTGCGGATTTTTTGACAAAAGAAAATTGTATACAGGGTGTCTTAAGAATAACATATGCAGTCATCATTATGATTTTTTTAATGGAACACCCTGTAGGTATATTATGCAATTTTTTAATTATACTGTAAATTCTGAACACTTTTTGTATAACATATACCACATCTCTAAAATGAGATATATGGAAAAAAAAATAATGTTTGGATTTATTTTGTTCATAAAATATTGAACGCACTGTATAACAGTAACTGGTTTCGAATATTTCGAATAGGGTCGTGGACGTAGACGTTAAGTTTTAAAAAAAGAGCTTGGCATGGTTTCACATGGTCAATGCAATGTTATAATACTACAATTACGCATTTTTTAAATATTAAAAAGAAAATCAAATTAAATTGAATTCCTGCATCCAGGAAACGGCGTATTTTCAGCAAAATTTTGTATAAACTTTTTTACTTGTTCTTATTTGAAACACGTCCCCTTAACGTTTCTTAACTTCCTCCTGACAAGCCGGCATCTGTAGGTGGACTCTTCTAATAAATGTCTATGCCAAGGAAAAAACTTCACAGGCAGGCCTAAAGTAAAATAATAAAATATCAAAATAAGTAAATATTAATATGAAATCACATCTATTACATACTGATCATTAAATTTTGCAAACAATCTCCTATTTTGTGTCCAATATTTCAACTTCATTAATAATAATAATGAAATGTATCTTAGTATTAACAATGTCAAATGTTTATTTCTGGATTAATATGAATTGTTTATTTTATTTGAATAAATTATACGTTTCATTTATAATTTCAATTGAAGAAAATTTTGTCAATTTTTTAGAATTAATTAACAAATAATAAGAAGTATATTCAGTTGTAAGAACAAATGTGTAGCACGTAAAATTGAGAATGTAGTGTAGAAATAAAAAATAGCATCAAAACTCTTGATACCGATTATAGTAAGTATATGAAAAAAATATAGTAAACTGCAATAAAATATGCATACACTCTATTGTGGGTAACAAATTTATTTTTAATTTTTCGAAAGAGAAAAGTAGCTACCTACAAATTGATTAATGGGGTATTTTAATATAAAAAACTAATACTTTTTTATAGGCTCATTTGTCATAAACTTTTAATACTGATACTTATATCTGGAATTTTTTTTCGAAGTAATAAATACATAGGTAATCTTTTCGTTAGATTATCCTACTACCCTGAACAAAGACTGTCAGCGGAGACAGATTACCTAAAGTTAGAATCACGAACTTAAGGGATTTACAGGGGCTAAAAATTTTTGTGAGATTTTCTTTTCCACCGTGAAGAACAGCATAAAGTAATAAACGCAAATAGTACAGCTCCAGGGTAAAGGAACTCCTTTTCAAATTACAATTCTCCTGGCCTTCTCGTCGTAATAAATTTTTTGTGCCCTGCTAAAACCCGAAGAGAGGGATAATTGGAAATATGAAATTTGCCGGTTGCTCCTACTTCTGACGAGAATAAAAAGCGTAATGTTCTAATTAGAACAGACACCGTAAGGTACCATTAAATTATATCTGATATTCTTTTTTGCTTTTGTTGGTATTCGAGACTCATGACAAAAAAAAATGTAATTTGAATGAGGACATTTGTTTTTTACCACTTTTTTGCCCTGCATAGACTAAACATATTTACTACTTTCTCCTCCCGAGTAATTGTATAAACATACTTCACCCTCAAGATTAAAAGATGCACTCTCTTTCACTTTGATATACTATATATTCCGAATTAAGTAATTCAACACCGTTATTTCAATGATGGAATGAGGTAGATAATAAATAAATTTATGAAATTCATGATGATTTCAAACATTCACGACCTTGGAGATTTATTTTCAATGAGAAATAAGATAAGGAACCGACTGCTAAAAGTAAAACTTAGAAATCTAAAAATTACAAAACAAAATATTTTTAAATAATACACATAAGTAATTCGAATACTTGTAATAAGTATAATAATAATATAAAGATCAAATATCCGCATCAGCTATTTTGATAGCTATGAATGTTGTAGACATGAAAGACTGCAACATGTCTTAAATAGGAACGAAAACATTTTACATCTTGTCTAGAAAAATCTGAGCCGCAATACCCGCGACATTATACGTGAAATGGATGTTTCAAATACTATTGTGAGATACATATGTGTTACGGCAGCAGTTAGATACTGCTTCCTTATCATGTACATGTGCAAGCTTTGACGGCAAATGGTTTTCAACCGCATGTAGAATTTTGTCGTTGGTGTAGGTAGAGTTGCACAGTACAGGTACATAAATTATATATGCACAGTACTCTTCACAGATGATTGCTAATTAACAATACACGGAATACAGAATTTTCATAAACTCACTATTGGTGCATGTGACGTTAATCCTCGCGTTGTACAAAATTTATGTCAACAGCGATTTCCAATTAATGTTTGGTGTGTCATTATTATGTAATTATATTACTTCTCTTAAACAGTGATCTCTAGTTTCTAACAAATACCTTCTTGATTTATTAGATGACGTTCTGTTACTTACGCATGCACAACGCTATTTCTTCACATGTTTCTCGAACTGCTTGAGACTTTTTACACACTAGCTTTCCACATAGATAGATAGGATGCAATGGACCTGTATATCATCACAGACAAAATAGCTATTGCCACAGACCGCTACTGGAATAGGCCAGCAGTTTTAAATTTCCGAATTGCCGATAGACTACACCACCAGCAGAATTTTAGGAATAATCAAATGCAGCGGCCCGCACTTCTACGCGTAACCTAGCAACATATAAACATCACTTTGGTAATGTTGCCAGGCGTACTTACGGATTTCTTTTGTACACTTCTTTATCAATATATGTTTTTGCGTTACTGTATTTACTTAAATGTATAATGCATGTATTGATAAAAATGTTTTTAAAGAATGAACGAATATCTATGTAGTTTCATATGATATTCTGCAGCCGTGTCACAGTTAGGTTATTTAATCATAATTTCGTTAATTAGGTACTATTTTAATTTTTTGGTATTGGAATACTGAAGAAAATATATTTCCAAATAAACAAAATTCGTAATATTTTAAAAAGCTTGTAATATAATTTTTTTAATATCTGATGATGATAAATTTATTTAATATCGGTGGGTTATTAGCACGTCGCGGATTGTAGGTACAGGTTTTTTGTTTTGTATTTTAACATCTACTTATAATTTTAATAATAATTAAAGACAGAAAAAACTTTAAATACAAATGTACGACTTTTCCTTTATTTCTTCTGACATCAAAATTTGCTGGCATAAAATATATGTTTAAAGGAAAAAATCGTTAAAAAAATTAAAATTCATCCTTATTGAAATAACAAACAACGATTTTTATAACTAACCTTTGCAACAACATAAGGAGAATACCTAAAAACGAAATAACATTAAAATACCTACAATTTTGACAAATCAACATGCAAGTAATTGTGATGATACAGTTATTTATTGCTTAAAAAACAAATTGAGAATTATCAAACATTTCGTCCTGTATTTTTTCTTTCAATACTTGTAAATTTTGAGGTCTTTAATAATATATTTTGTTGAAGTGTCCTCACAAAAATATGTCTAAAGGACTGAGATCGAGGCTATTTTCTGGCCACCTAAGATTTGTAATAATATTTTTTAGTGTTCATTGACAGGATTCGTCCTCCAAAATCAATTTGCCGATATTCCTGAAGAACTTTTGCACATTATTGTTATTTGAATAATACAGTTTAATTATGTTTTATTTTTCGTCATCAGAATATCCCATTTAAATTTTTTTTAATTTTTTAAATTAAGAAATGGGTTATTCTGATAATGATAAATCCCATGCATTTTTAAAGGAATGTTTGTTTCTGTCGTTTTTGTCTGATTGTGCGCGATAGAGATAGAGACTCTCTGCTGTCTTCAGGAGTCTCTGGGGTTTCCCCAGCATCTTCAGAACATCTAGGGAGGGAGCGTCGGGTAGAGCGCGTGGCCTTCTTAGCCTTCGTCATCGAGCTATGATGTCACAACGTATGAGAAAAAAAAAAGGTTTTTGCTCATAACTCGGAAATGGCTGGAAATATAAACAAATCTTCCCTTGGTTCTGAGTAGAGCACTCGGTGGGTGACGCAGAGCGGGGTGTCACAATATATGAAAAAAAAAACAGTATTTGCTTGTACCTCGGAAATGACTCGAAGTATCAAAAAATCTCCCATGGTTCTGATTGGTGATCGAGTGAAAAACATCAGAAGACAGCATGTTGAAAATATCATAGAATACAATAGTGTTTATAATTCGAAAACGGTGTGTTGAATCGAAAAATTATTAAAAAAATCTCCCCACCCCTCCGGGTTCCGTATGTTCCTTCTGTGTTGAATGCAAAAGGTCCGAAGTCTGTAAGTCGAAAATAAATTTCTGAACAAGAGGTGTGTGAGATGATACAGTAAAAAAGGCCTTATAACTCGGAAACGGTGCGTTGAATCGAAAAATAATTTAAAAAATCTCCCCCACATTCCTGGTTCTGATTGTCCGTTCTGCGTTGAATGCAAAAGGTCCGAAGTCCATATGTCGAAAATAAATTGTGGAAACAAGAGGTGTGTGACGTCATATAGTAAAAAGGACGTATAACTCGGAAACGGTGCGTTGAAACGAAAAAATAATTAAAAAAATCTCCTCACACCCCTGGTTAATTGTCCCTTCTGCGTTGAATGCAAAAGGTTCGAAATCCGTATGTGGAAAATAAATTTCGGAAACAAGAGGTGTGAGGTGATACAGTAAAAAGGTCTTATAACTCGGAAACGGAGCGTTGAATCGAAAAAATAATAAACAAAATCTCACCACACCCCTGGTTCTGATTGTCCGTTCTGCGTTGAATTGAAAAGGTCCGAATTCCGTATGTCGAAAAACAAAAAAGTTAGTCAAAAATTGCAACAGCAGTAGCGAACGCATTATCTTATCTCTGTAAGGGATCATTGATTGATGATAATATGCTGTTTTTGTTTTAAATAAGTTTCGTATTCAACTACTCCAACTACTCCTTGAGGTTCCAGCAATTTTACATTGTGTTAATTTTTTTGAACACCTTGTGTTACAAATATGAGCACTACCATAATTTGCAACACTTGTGTCACCAATTATTTTACCTATCTAAAGAAATCAACAATAAGAGAGCAGTGCAGTACCTATCTAAGGATACACAACCTGCATAACGCAATTTTTTTAAGGATAAGTATCGTACCAAATTGGAAGTCGACGCACAAATCTAAATACATTAATATCAAGTTTTTGAATTCTCCCATTCCAAGGTTATATAAATTAAATAGGTAATTAATTAGGTAAATTCATAGTTTTAATTCTAACTTGATGTATTTCATTTAGCATTTAATTGTAAGACAAATGTTATTTCCAAACCAAAGATAAGTCCCATATCTCTTTAATTACATAATTAAATGCATTAAATTTATTTGGCAGTGATTATTTGGCAACAAAGCCACCGATAGAACTGCCGCCTATTACCAAGTAGAAGAGTTACCACGTTAAATTTTATTGATAGATGCCGGCATAACAAAAGCCTGCATCGTTTTCGGGTTGCCAATTTCCAGCATTTAACACGCAGTCTGTGGCGATAAGCTATATTGTCTGTGTCATACATTTATCAAATATGCCATAAATGAGAATGAATATGGTTACTGACGTATTTCTATAGAGACTAAGTTTAGCTTTGTCTAGCTAGACAAAAGTGTGTGTTAATACACCGGCAGCAATATCAGCAGTCAGTACAGTGTCCAAAGGTTTCTATACAGTCGTATTTTAGAAAGAAACAGTGTAAAAGTGTAAACTGAATGTTTTTTCACCGACAGTACGTTTACTGCTCGTGTAACTGTCAATAAAAAATGGTTATTGGTATTATTTACTTATACAATGGTATTAGTGATTAGTGTATCTATTTCATATATCAATCAATGTTGTACTACGATTATCTTTTACGAGTATGCCTTTCCAACTGACTATTAGCGAAATGTCCATAAGCCGAGACTTTGCTAAAAAATTTATTCTTAGAAGTTCTAAACAAAGTAATATTTGTAATTTTTTATTTTCTTTGTAATATATATATATATATATTACCGGAAAATAACTTAAAAATGAAGTCAAGCCATGAATCTGTATTATTCACTAACACTATTTTTGCTCCTAAAATAAATACTGGTTTGACTGGATCTAAATACGAAACTTACCTCCTTAAAGTTTTTTTCCCCTTATAAGCTAATAATATATCTATTATATTAATATTTGTGCAAAATTAAAGTATTCAGGTTAAGGTGGATGGGTAACAAAAAAACATTTGAGAAAATTTTCTGTGGAGAATGTTGCAAACAATTTATGCCAAATAACTGTTTCTTTCTCCATCGTGCTATGAAATTATACTGTGTGCGTGCAAGAAATTTGAATATTATTCCAACCCTAGCAATACCTATAGAGAGTTGTTTGCAAGACCAGATCGTATTATCATACTATCGCGTCATTAGATTTAGTAGATTCTGTGGAGCTTAATACCGCAAAATGTCTAGAAGGTTTATATATGGTATAATTTGTTCTTTGTAACGATTATCGATTATATACTTTTATATTTATCTCTGTTTTCATACTGCAGACAAGAGTTACCAAGCGATCATAGGAAGTGTGTTACCTACCTCATATAAGTAACGAAGACCGGTATAATTTAAAATTAGGAACAAGCTGAAAAAAGTAAAATGAAGTTTTAGAAAATATTTAATTCAGAATTATTAATATTGGATTTGTTTTGGAGGAGTACATTTTTATATTAATTTGACATTCACAACTTTATCTTTCCAGGAGATATCTTTTAGAAAATATTAAATTGGAAATTATAAATTAATTTTTCAGTTAACACTATAAAAGTAAAAATAATGGTGAAAATTCTATTCAAACAAATACTTACTCCAGAGCTACTCGTTAACATTTGTTAAAAATACCTTACTAATTTAATACATTAAAATATATTATCATATTTGTTGGCAAGTAAAAAACATTTAACTGCTTAGAGACCGTCCTAGGAATATGGATATGATCATTTAACAACAAGGTGGCCATATTCCTGGCCGAGAAATAGTCAAAATTCTGGCGTTTTTAGGTACTGAAATCTTGAAAAGTAAAACGTGTAGAACAAAAGTAAGCACAAAAATAAAATCCTTGATGTTCTGTTTATTCATTGTTACTATTTAAATTTACTCAAATAAAATAATAACTAAAAAAAGCATTTGTAAAACATGCGTATGCTGTTCGCTAACCTCACATTTTAAGAATTATTTTCACATACTTATAAATAAAAGTAAACAATTTTATACAGAGCTGGAAAATCCACATGGTCCATCTGCCTTTAAATGAGAGCGACAAAGTAAAGCAAAGAAATCTTTGCGATAGACAAGGATGGCTATAGTGAAGACGTTTCATAATATGAATAGTCACCGCCCGTTTCGAGTTAGAAGTGGGAGTGGGAGTTTCAGATTATGAAACGTCTTCAATGTAACCATCCTTGTCTATCGCACGGATTTCTATGACTTACTTTATCGCTCTCACGTAACGGCCGATGTACCATGGGGACTTTCCGAACCTGTATGTAGGACTAAGCAAGTAAATGTTATAAGAATATTTACATGTGGAGTTGTATATAAAAAAGTTAGTATTTTCGTAGATTTCAGTACCTAAAACCTTGATGGTTTGATCGTTTTTTGCACCTGTTTATTCGTTTTACTGCGGCGTCTTTGAAAATACCCAGATGGCATGATATAACATTCTTGTTATTTGATAAGCTTTAGACTATTCAGTTATTAAATGTTTGAAATTATTTGTCTTTGTGGAAAACACTATTTAAAGAATATGGCGCCCTTAAATAAAAATAGCAAATAAAGCAGTACTTCGTTTCTCTGCTAGAGACCTAAAGGAAAATTTTATAACCAATCATTGAATTTATTCCATCCGTTATATAAGTCACTTTAAGAAAATGTAGTTAAGAAACCAAATTACAGAATATTACATACATACTCTAATACCTATTCTAATTTTCATCATACCAACGTGATGTAAAGATACTCAAATGAGAATATTATTAAAGGGGGGTATAGGTATCGGACAAAAACTCTTGAAGTTTTGCAACGAGCAATTCTAACATTATTCTTATAACAGGGTGTTGGTATAAAAAGTTCGAGCCTTTGTATTTAGCTCATGAAAATTTTAATAGTATATTGACAGATTATGGAAAAGTTTATCAAAATGATTATTTATAGAAGACAAAGTAATAGGTACACAATAAAATATTTATTATTGAGATACAAACAGAAATAACAATTAACAATAGAGAACAAAAGAAAAAATATCACAGCAATGTTCGAAATGTTGTTCTCGAACCTCAATGCATTTCTCATATCGCCTAATTAAACTTTGAATTGCTCTCCTAATCATATTAGGGTTGTGTTTAAGAGTTTCGCAATTCTTCTTCTTAACCTCTCAAGAGTATAGAGTGGTAAACTATACACCCTTTCTTTAATAATTCCCCAAACGAAATAATCCATGGGATTTAGACTGGCGATCGCGGCGGCCAAGCAAGCGGGACCGGTATGATTAATTTCCAAAATACGCCCGATCCAACGTGGATAGTGCTCCCCGAGCCACTGCCTAATTTGAAGACCATAATGAGCCGGAGCACCATTCATCTGAATTTTTACATATTTTCTCCTTAGAAGTATTGGTAAATTCTCGAGGAAGATTTAAATACTTAAATCTTGAGAAGCCATTTTTCTCAAAAACCAAGCATTTCATGTAAAAATAGTAAGAGACCTTTTTGCTGTAGAATAAAGCGCAATGTAAAAAAATGTATTCATTTTGAAAAATTTCCAGTGGCGTAGAAATTATATTAAAAATAGGGGTTATCAGAGCCCCTTACGGATATCTATGATTGATCTATTTTCACAATAATTTGTAAAATCGATAGAGTTTTTCATTCGTACAGTTCATACTAAAAAATGTTTTTCAAGAGCTTATATATCTAAAAGAAAGCCTTTGGAAGAAAAAGTGTATACTTCAAAATTACATTATTTCGACGAGATCTATAGACGAATCATAAAAAGTGAATCACCCTGTATATAATTACATTCTCACTCACCTGGCAGGTAAAATGTCCCACCAAAACGACCTGTCTTTTTGTAAATATCTATTTTTAGTCACAAATATTATCCTGTAAAAATTTCAGTTCCTCAAGAATATTTTTTCCAAAAAACATTTTGCCTCTTTAAAAATTTAATGGTCACTTAAGCCACCAACCTTTCTGCCAGGTCTGCATTTTCGTATTCAGGTATCACTAGAAGAAGTTTGGAACAATTTTTACCAGTGCCTCAAATACCTACTCAAAAATGTCTACCAGCTCTTGGACTATAACTGCAGCTACGATTTAGAATAGAAATGGCGTCTTTTGGTCAGTATGCATAGCTACTCAGATTTCTCGGACACGAGAGTACGTAATAGTTTTAATAATTAATAAATTAATAGTTTTTTGCATAGGCGCTGACTTCTCGGGTGCTCCGGGGCTCAAGCACCCGCAAGAATTATTATTATCAGTTTTGTTAGAATAATATATTTATGTGCTACCTTCTTTTATGTCTACACAGTACTTATATTTATATTTTCACTTGTTATTCCATAGAAGTTAATTTTTTTTTTAATTATTAAGATTGTTAAATTTTTAAAATTTGTATCGAAACAGTAATAAAGTTTATTTATTTTGACAAGTTTAATTAATTTCGATATATTTTTTAAAAAGTTTTTCATAAAATCTAATTCGGAGAAATAGGTAAGTATTTTAAATCTTTTACCTCATGCTATTTCAAATGACGACACAGTTCTCTTGCTTTTTAATGTTATCTGGCAAAAAAATGCTTATAAGGCAACCGAGCACCCGACATAAGTTTTAAAAGTCGGCGCCTATGGTTTTTTGTATAATCATTACTCGGATAAAAATGCTCTCTCTTCGAGATAAAAGATGATAAAATTAAGTAAAAACTACTAATTTTTATAATTACCCAACTAACAGAGAAATCAAAATAAAAGAAATCTTTAGCATCCCCTGTTTCGAGGAGGAAGCATTTTATTGTACATGTACATATGTTTATATAAAAACCTGATATACATATTTTAAAATATACCATCGCGTAAGCACACAAAAGTTAAATTTGACTCATCCCGTACACATATCGAAACAATCATTCAGTTCCGCATTTATTTTAAGTTTATTTTATATTATTTATAGTGTCAAAAAGTTTAAATTAGTATCAATAAAAGATAACCGCCTTTCTTTTGAGACTTGAAGTTCTTCTGAGAATTGATAAAATCGAATTAACTAAGCCCCAAAAATTTATGCCAACTTGGTGAATACCAAATGCTTTTACAATGTTTTAAATTTCTCCGTGACAACTTTATTAATTGAGATACCTTAAAAAGTGTATTATTTGATTATTATTCGTTCGAAGTAAGAGAAATTGATGAACCCACTGTTGATAGTTGCCTTAATACAACGTATTTTAGAATTAATAAAGTAGCACGAGCTTGGTACATATTCTCTTTCTAAACGGTTAGTCAATATTTTTATATGAATGGTAAAATATTTAACATAACACAAAATGTTATTTCTTACAAAGAAAATTTATTTTCATTATCAATCATGACATGAAAAGTACATTACATAATGCTTTCATTGCACCAATGGGGATGATTATACCATAAACTATATATCAAGTGAGCAAATTAATTCATGAATTTTCTGAATTCCCACATAAAAAAATAGAAGACGTTATAACGTTATGTCCAGATTTAATAAGTTAGATGATGGTCATGATTTCGATATATCGGGTGTCCCAAAATTCACGCCAGATTTGAATTTTGCGCCATTTCAAGTGTTGCCAAAGAAAAAAAAGACAGCGTGATAACTGACGCGTTTTCGTTGTTGAGTAATATTTTAAAAATAGTTCTGGCAGCAACAGTTCAAATTTTCGTACAAAATAAGATCGGAATAGTAATTTAACTTTATCAAGTGTGAAGAGATTAATTGAAAGATTCAGGGAGACTGGATCAATTAGTGATCTTAAACACTCTGACTGTCCTTCAGCTAGTCATCCAACACAATGGAAGCAGTTCGTAAGAGTCCAGGAACATCAATTCGACATCGTGGTCAAGACATCAACATTTCGAGAAGCTCTCTCATCTTCATACTTACAAAGTTCAATTAACTCAAGAACTGAAGCCTACTGACCATGCAGAGCGAAGCGACGAAGAATGGATTATGTAACAGGTGGATACTGTTTTTTTTTTAATAAAATTATCTTCAGAGATGAGGCTCATTTTCATCTTGATGGCTTCATTAACCAATAAAATGCTTGCATTTGTGTTTCAGAAAATGCACCAGCGATTGTTGAGAAACTAATGCATCTACGACGTGTCACTGTTTGGTGCGGATTTTGTGCTGGAAGTATCATTGGACCATTTTTCTTCGAAAATGTGGGTGGTCAGATAATAGTAATTAAGGATAATTAATGATAATCCAGTTTTTCGTGTCTAAATTGCAAGATATGCATGTAGGTGATATGTGGTTTCAACTAGATGGTGCCACATACCAAACAGCCTGAGAAACAATTAATTTCCTAGTTGTGTAGTTTCCCGTTTTGGGGATTAAAATCGGCCGTCCAGATCTTGCGAGCAAGCCCAAGACCACACGCCTTGAAGGAGTACCTAAATTGAGCGCTGTATCAACAAAATTCAGCCGAAATTATTCAAAACAGTCATGGAAACTACTCCATACATAATCTTATATTGTATACTTTCAATTAAAGGCCTGCGTTTTCTATCAAAATTACTTCTTGCATGAATTTTGGGACACCTTTTACGTATACATACCGAGTGTCTTCTGTATTTCTCTGATACATGTTCTATTTGTATGGATTCTCGTATAATATAATCTTTCTCTTGACCAGCAGAGAAACCAAATAAAGACAAAGTTTTTAAACAAGAATACACTAACGCACAGAATACATTGTTGTGCCGTAATGAATTGTTTTGCGGAAATATTTCATACATTATTTTAAATAGAAGCGTGTACAATAAGGGTTTACGAAAATTAACTCTAAAAGTCTTCGTCTAAAACTATAGAATATTGTAAGGACAGGGGTAGTAATCTGAGCATCCATAGTGAATTTTCATAAACTCATATTTAGGCCAATCAATAGAGGTTTTGTTTGTGACAAAAATACTAGTAGCAAACGGACTGTACCATCATATAAATGACAGTCTACAGACTATCTTTTATATGATGGTACAGTCCGTATAATTAACTTTTTATTAATATTTTTTGCAAAAAACGCATTTTTTTAGTTTTTGGCTCATAAAACCTAAATTAATAAATCAATCTGAATGCTATACATAATAAAGAATACCAATACACGGAGTCACAATGATGTGGAACCTGTAGGCATTCCTTGTTTTATTCCTGCATTTTTTGACATTTACACGAAATCTTGACATCAAACGTGAATATGAAAGTTTTCTTACAAAATGTACTTTTCTGTTCCAAAGAATTAGGTTTCCTTGTTAAGGAAATTTGATTACATTTTTTATATATAACACTTACAATAATATTAAACTATTCTATAACTAACAATATTCAAAATTGTATAAAATCGGACCACCACCACCGCATCCAGAAGTTTTGCAAAATAGTGCACCAAAGAATTCAAATTGCAATTGTGCCAAAATGGTTCGATAGCGCTTGCTTTGTGCATACTTAAAGTATACATATAATTCACTACTTTTGAGCACAGGGTCAGCTGTACAACTTAAGAAATGGCGGAGTATTCTCTACAAATTGTCTCTTTATAGCATTCAGTTTGCTTCATTAGTTTAGGTTTTATAAGCAAAAAACTAAAAAAATGCGTTTTTTGCATAAAAATGTTTATAAAAAATTAATTAATGGTAAATTGGAGTAGGAAACATATAAGCATATATCTACAGACTGTCTTTTACATAACGGCACAGTCCGTTTTCTACTAGTATTTTTGTCACAAAATCACTGATATAATGCTCTATTGATTGGCCTATATTGTTCTAATGTGTTGTCAGAAGACATGTTTAAATAATGATGACAACACGTGTTTTTAATATCAAAACCTTGTCTGTTCCTTTCGGCCGAAGGGTTATGTATTTAAATTTATTTTTTCTTTTAGTATACTTAACACAAATATCCAAAAAAAAGTATATAATTAATTTAAAGCTTTATTTTTTTTTTTCCTTAATGGTTCTGCTTTTAAAATTAAATAAGTGTATAACGCTTTTAATAAATCTAACACACATTAGATTTTCTACAACTGAAGATTTGTATAACAAAAGATACAGCACTATACGATCATATTTATAGCAAAAAGTTTTTTTAACATCCCGTTCCATTTGATAAGCATATCGAATTACATTTACACGCTATTAGAAAATATCAGCATGAAATCAACACTAAATTTTTGGCAACATTCAAGTTCCGCATTCTAAATATAGAATGGAAAAAAATTGCTTCAAATATGGCATCTTAATAAATTCATAATAGCCTCCTCGCGTGATTCAAATGGAATATTAATCACAGCGTCGTTTTACTGGCAATAAATATCAGTTATTGTGCTAACTAATTAGACAATACTTGTGAAGCGAGGTAAAAATATCCCTCGGACAAAGATAATTAGCTATAATGATCCAGAGTTTCAGTTTCATAGTTTTACCTACTTTTAAAGATTTTAACACGAGAAAAATTAGTTTAATCACTAATTTTATCTGTGCGTGTACAAAATTAACTAAGCGTTAATCACTTAATTCATTAATCTTAAGGTAAATTGTTTACTAGTCGTAATGATGAATTTAAAGAACTTAAAACCAGTTTTTATACAATTTTTATTCATGAATAAAACATCTTTTAGTTTGCCGTTTCCATTTTTTTAAATTTTCTGTTGTATACATATATTAGTTTCGTTATTACGCTTTTAAGTTAGCCTTAAAAAAAGATTTATGTTTACAAAATTAAACTTCAATTTTACTCCCAATGTTTTTATACATCATCCTCCATGTCAACTTCCGTCAGACGTAAGTACCTAAGTGAGGTTTTTCGTTTTATTGGTCGGGTTCCAATCTCATAGTAACAAATTTAGTTAAATCGTAGTCAAATTTCATTTGAGACTAAACTACATAATTTGGATGATATGAGACAATTGATTAGCTGTTGCTAAAGGATTTAGCTAAATCCAGTTAAATTATACTTTGACAAATCGATAAACTGGCCGTAAGATGCCAAAAACATGGTTATGTATGAAAACGTGGTTTCCAAACAATTATTTTGTTTATGGAATATTCTATAAATTTTTATATACCTATTGTAAAAATCTGCTTATGGTGGTATAAATACTCCGATTGCGACTTTGTAGAATTAGTCTGAAAATACTTAAATACATATATGTATACATTTTGATAGGAATGAATAGTCAAAAGCAAACTATTTGACGTAGTGAAAAATAAAGGTAAACTAACCACTTCACATATCTGAGATATTCATCATTCTATACAAAGTGTTTTATACCAACATTGCAAATTTCAACGCTTTCTTCGATTTTTCAAATACGGTACCTTATCTGTATTTAATTTTCTCAATATAATGTTTTTTGCTCCCTTATAAAAGTTGCGTAAAACGGCATTATTATTGACAATTGAAGCTGCCCTTACAGATAGAATACCATTAAAATTTCGAACAAAACACTGCATATTACTGAATTTTTATATTTTTCATTAAAAGGGCCTACTTTGATGAAAAATTTGCTTCTAAGTCATATCGTTTCTGTATTATTTGTTCTTTTTTTAACAGGACGAATGTTGATATTTGACGATATCAAATATCACCGGAACTACGGAACTTGTCCACAAAGTAAGAGTACCCAATATTTTATAAACTGAAGCGGCAGTAAACTTATGAAAAATTTACTTATTCAGAAAGGTATGTACATCAAACACTATCTATCGAAATAGTTGCCTTCAAGCTCAATGCACTTTGTGAGCCGAGAGATGAGCTTTCTGATATCTTCCACAGCCTTCCGGCCCGCTGTTTCACGACATTGTGGACCTCATCGTCGGTAGAAAATCTTTTTCCAACCATAAACACCTTCAGAGAAGAGAAAAAATGCAAATCAAACGGTGTCAGTTCAAGGCTGTGAACGGGGTGGTTGATGATGTTCTAGTATCTAGCCGAATTAATCCAAGAGTTGCTTTGTGGCGTTGAGTGTGTGGGGACGTGTATTGTCATGCAACAAACACACCCCCTCGTTAACATTCCCCATTTTTTGTTCTGTATCGCTCTTCGTAGTGGTTATAGGGTTTCACAATACCGCGCAGCATTAATTGTCTCCCCCTGACCAAAAAGTCATTGAGGAGCATCCCTTTGCTATCCCAAAACACAGTTGCTATGATTTTTCTCATTTGTCAATAGTGAACATTCATTCTGCCAGCTTTATACTCCCGACAGCACTTGTACACCTTAGTACGATTCATCATACCATTGCCATAAACAGTTTTGATTTCCTTAAAAATCTGGAGCGGTGCCATTGCCTTTGCAAGAACAAACCGGATTACGCTCCTCGCAGCTGGCGGAATTTGGAACAGCGGCACTCATTTCAACACGCCACTACATGCCACTACAGCAACAGTTCTCATGATGGAGACAAATGAGCGCGCGCTATACTCCCAACACCTTGGTCTTGAATGCAGTGTTGCCAACAAGTTTGTCGAAAACAGAAACCACAGAACATCAGAGTCTCAGTACCTTTACTTTGTGAATATGCCTCGTAAATGTTATAACAAAACACTGATTTTTTTTATATAAAAAAAACAATATTAAAATATGACACATTACATTTTCAATTTCAGATACAGGGTGTTTTGCATAAGAACCTACACAGGGCAGGGCCATGTAGGGGAACCCAAAATATGGTGATTTAAGGCAACTTACCTTTATACTAAGCTGCACCCCTGGGAAGTTATACGCATTGAAAGTGGGGTTGCAAATTTCGAAAAAAATCAATATCTCAGTCTATCTAATAATTTCGTATTTTTAATATGAATATTTTTTATAAAAATTATGTTTTCTTTGACAAGAAATTTATTTGTATATTCCTATAAATATTTTTCTGGTAAATAAGTTCTCTCAAACGATGTTTAAATATTATTTTTTCAATCCAATTTGACTTTGAAAATTCCCTTATTATGTGACATCTACATTTTAAGGCGAAAATAGTAACAATAAATATATACGACTATCCTGCAAATCAATAAGAAACAGTTCCCAAAAAAAAAACAAAACATCTGTCATTGAAAATGTTGCTCTTATGTTAGAGGCATATGAATTACGAGTATGTCTGAGAAATCCTGCATTTAGGTATTTATTTAAGCTATAAGTAGCTCCTTAGAGTAATTTTAATCGGCATAAAATACCGGGCGAACATGTGTCTTCCAAATATGTAATTATAAGACAATAGTTGTTGCTTGCGTAGATAACATTTTAACACTTAGGTATTTCTGTTTATTTCTAAAACATTAAATTCATGTTTCAGTCCCAACGCACATGGAATTGATTTGCAAGCGGTTAAATTTGATTTGCAAGAAGATACACCTTTTTGACGATATCTGTTCATCAAATTTTATTTTGCTGGAGTTTTAACAGAATATGTGAAAATATACAGGTTGTTCCACTTCCATCTGAAGTTTAGGTCGTATTTCTTTAAAACGATATTGAACTGTTTAAAAAAAAACATAAAAAAATTTAAATGTGTGTAATTTATATGAAGGTACCATTTTTTTATCAAGCTATAATTGAGATAAGTCTATAGTCAAAATACAATAGATAACCTGTATACATAATTACTCCATAAAACCATGAAAAATACTTTAAGAATTTAATTACAAAAAAATAATGCCTAACCTATACGAAGCACTATTCTAACCAATTAAATATTTCATAGAATATTAATTTAATCAATTTCACTCTAGCTGCCGCTGATATAATATAAGTATTAAAGCTCATTAGGGAAATCGGAGCGCTTTTTGATATATTAACTTTGAGGGAGCAGCATTGGCATCGTTAAAGTAATAAATATTTTATAATTATTATAATTATGTTCACAGACTTTTAAACAATTAAAAGTTAATATGATATATTTTTCTGTAATATTTTTCTCTAATTAAAAGTATGATATTTTATTCCTATTGCATAATTTGCATGTCATTTCCATAGATAAATTACTTTTGAATTTTAAAATCGCATCAATATTTGAGAGACTTGCGTTAACAGTTTCCTAAAATTTCAATTTTAAAATTAGAAGTATCTACACACTATGCATAGGATATAATTACCTCTACCTAATTGTTTAATTAAACCAAATTTGCAAGTAACTTTAGGAAGAAAAAATTAACGATGAGCGAAAATTGTATATAGAGTTTAGTTGGAATACTAATTGGCGCAGATACCGGGAACTAATTTGACTGAAAACTTTAGAAATTCGCTCTCATTGCCACCTAAACGCCATACGTTCGGAAATAGTAAATGCATTACTTTCTCAGTTCATTGTAAAACTAGTTTGTGCACAAACTAAAAAATTAAGCAAAGTAAGAAATAAGAATCTCGTTTTTAATGTAATCGGCACGCTATTCTTATTTTTTACTTCTTTATAAAAATTACACTGTCACTATCGTGGAATTTTGCCTGAAATTTTTCACTTTTTAACACTGATGGTTAATATTTAATAATTAAGTGAATAATGAATTCAATACAAATACAAAATCAGTTGACTGCACAAATTTTTTGAAAATGTAACCTAACCTTCTTTTAGTATTACTAGATTAGATTACCTATATAGACTTAAATTAATTAATAGTAATTAATTAATAATTAATTATTAATTAATAATTAATAAGGTTGCATCTCTTGCATGCAACTTTAATTTACAAAAAAAAACACGAAGATAGAACTTTTTTATATAAGACTTTTCCATTACAAATATCATCAGGAAGCTGTAGTTTAATTTGTATAGATTATACATGCCACACCCTGTATATATAGTAAGTTTTTAAACTCCATGTAGATTATCAAACGACTAAGAATACCATAGTTTATAGACCAAAGAATTTTAAGTTTTTAATTCTATCTGAAGCTACTTTTTATTGAAATTATTAATTATTATTTTAACTCATTTAGATAGGTATAGGTATAGGTATAGGTATAGGTATAGGTATAGGTATAATAAAATCGAAATACTTCAAAAAAATGTTTAATGATTCCAAATAAAATGCAATTTTTTGAAACGCAGTTTATAACTTAAGCCATTTTTAATTTATAGATTCATTTAATCTTTACACAGACAACCAATAAAATTTTCGGAAAAATGTACCACATCCCCAGACAAGTAGCTCTTACACCTAGATGAAATTTTTAAATAATTATTTTGTAGAAATATTACTCCCACATGGGTTTAAAAATGTTGACATTAAATATATCGAAATACGATACGGAATAATATATAAGAATCGGATAAAATAGTTTCGTTATTTACATTTGCTAGATGAAAACTCTCTGTCTACTTGCTAAGAGCACGTACTCAGTAAATACTACAAAACAACTTTTGTGTTACAGGAAACTGTAGTTTATTTTTAATTTGAAAATCATGTCATGCATCTTGGATCAACAGCATATTTACACACCTAAACAATGTTGGCTGATGTTGCCTTTTGTTTCACCAAGATACAACTTTGCATTTAGTACAAGAGAGTTGTAGTTTCTAACAATGTGGAGGTATATAAAAGATCAGATCAGCTAATAAATTCAGAAAGTTCTTCAAAACAATGATTAATATTCTCTTAAGTTTTAAGAAATGGAATTCCGGATAGAAAAATTGTTATTATTCGTAAAGAATCGCATAGATTTTTTCTGTGAATTAAGTAGTTCTAGAGTTACTGTAGATTTATTCATTTAAAGTAGTAAGTTTATTTTAGATTTAAAGAAAATTATAATTACTCGTTTTCCAGATAAAAATGATCTTTTTGAAAAATAATTAAGAATTAAATGCAACTATCGAATTTTCAAAGTACTCATTCTGTGCGTAGTTAGCAGTAGTGTCTCCCGACAGCTCCATCATTGGTTGCCAAATATGTGGACAAATTCAGTGAATGTTTACTATTAGTTAAATCCTCTGTGGTTAAATCACTAGGCCAATTTTTATTAGTCCACATCAAACATATTTCGAGATATTTACATATTATATTTTTCAAAGCCATTTAACACTTTATCTCAAAAGGTAAGCCGCGTTTGCTTCATTGATTTGAGAACAGATGAAAAATGTGATTATATCACATCCGTTGCTATAATATCCAGGTTTACCTTATAAATAAAAATGTTTAGATTTTACTGAATTGAAAAATGTATTTGCACGTTTGCATTTTCTTCTAAAGCGTTTAGTACATTGTTAATTCACTCCTTTGCATTGAGGGTGGTTTTTAATTAAAACAATATACACATATAGCTGTGATAAAAGCGTTTCTGCTTTAGCTTTTTATGTGACATGGTAAAGGATTTTTTGTACTATTTTTAGAAATAATCAATAGCTAATACATTCCTGACTCTCTAAAAATATATCATTGATATAGATATAAGTACATTTTTTGTAACTATTTTGCCTGTCTGATACAAAATGTAACCTTGGTGGTAATACTTCACATCTTTATTTCCTCCCTTGTATTGCAAGGAATATTATTATAGGGTGTCCCAAAATAAACGCATGTAATATAAAGCCCTTGTTTAACCTTTATTTTTATTTTTCGCTTTAAGAAAATGTCTAATTTAACACATAATGTAACATCAGCATTCCTATCGCATCATAGTATTACACAAACGCTGATGCATATGACTGAACCATATTTAAAGAATCTCGCCGAGATAAAATGTACAGTATAGTTTTTGTTTTATCCTGTTACTTAACGTTGGTGCTAAAAAAAATCAACTGAACCTATAATTTTATTCGCAGGATTTCATTGAAGAAAAATGATCATATTTATTAAAAAGTTGGCAAAATTTGTACATGTTTTAACATTAAATATGAAAGAGGATATCGAACAGATGTCTTCCGCATGTGGCATATTTCACTTATTTTAAGAAAATTCTGTATTTCATTAATTATTCATAGGTAAGAAAATGCCCATATAAATAAAGAAAAAACTAAAACTATGGCACAAATAAATAACTTCACACAATATCTAAACATTTCTCTTATTCGGTATATTGAAAATAGATACCCTTAAAAGTGTAAAATTTTTTACCAATTAGTACGTTCCTAACGTTTGAGAAAACACCATAGATTCAAAGAGGAGAATAAAGTTATTAAAGAAAACAAGAAATGTTTAACAATAAAAACAAATGTAAATTTTGACATTGACGCTGAAAATCCAAAAAAATCATAATCATTGACCTCACTTGCGGTCAATACTCTTGTTGAATTAGTCAGCATGGTGATTTCCTAGTGAACGATAGTACAGGTAGGTACAGATGATACTCAGAGCTTTAATAACTGCCATGTCTATGATGAAAATTATTTCTAATATATGTAACTAAGTATTTTATTCAAAATTATATTTGTGACCACTGAGTGCATAAAACTGTACAGAATCACCTCTGTGAAAAAATTAAAAAATAAAAGAAAATTAAGTGAACAAGACAAGATTTATATATATATATTAAAAAAAAAGAATAATTAAATTATAAAAATAAAATTAGAAACATAATTTGTTTCTTTAATATCAGAAACCAGTTACTAAACTTAATGTTTAAAGATTCTCTGTAGATTTAATCGCAAAGATGTCCAGTGTTTGCAGCAATAGAAAAAAACTATAACCATCAGAACTTGGTTATACAACAGATTACAAAAATTACCATTAAGACAAAGACTACTGTAAAATTTGTTTATGACCATCTACCTATAGCAAACAAACGGTTTTCGAGAAGATGCATGGCAAAGGACTAAACCCTGTACGCATTAATCTATTTCCATGTTTCGTCTCTTTTTGCTTGAATTCCCCTAGTTTTAATCTCTAGAGACAAAGATGGAACAATTTTGTCGAGAATTTTACAAGTGCTATTTCTAGTATCTTACATTTCATGTTTCAAGAATAAATGCAATATCTAAACATTTTGAGCATATAGCAGAATCGATAAACCTTATATTTCTTAAAAAGTTGCTAATAAATTTTACCATTGAAAGTAAGATTTTATGTGCTTGTATTTAAGGCATGCAAAAATTGGAGGGAGAATGCAGAAATTTAAATTTCAATTATTATTTTTTACCTTATTCCTTTTCCTAAGTCGCTTGTAATTTGTAGTGCCTACATTTTCACCGACCTACCCTGGAACAATATATAATAATTATTAAGCATTACAGATATAAAAAAGAAAACTACCAAAACATTAGCAAAATGGTATTACAAGAAATTATAATATTATTATAACTAAATGATTGTGATTTTTATAAAAACTATAAAAATCAGCTTTAAGGCATTATTTTTACAATATTATACAATAATTAAAGAACTTAATCCATTTTTCTTAAAGATGTTTAACACACACATTATTGCAAATAAGCATTCTGAAATTAAATTAAATATAAAATATATCAAGACAAAAATTTGATTTCATATGAGCATGCTCTTAAATTTGAAATAAGTAAAACTTCTTCACTCAGTAAATGAAAGGGAGTTTACTTAAATCGGTATTCTGGTATAAGGCAAATAAATATACTATATTATTTATTTGGAAAATTGTTTATTTTTCTATTAAATCGCCAAAACATTTCTTTTACCAAAATCTAGACGTGTTACTTTTCCCTTGAAAATATATCAACAAAGATATATTTCTTTTATCTTCATCACAAAATAACTACTGCTCTAGGCTATATTGTTTGTGACTGGGTTATTTAATATAATCATAATTTCCTTAACTAGCTACTATTTTCATTTCTGGGATTGAAATACTGCAGAAAATATTTCCAAATAAACAAATTCATAATGATATTTTAAACAGCTAGCAATATACCTATATTTTTTAATATTTGATATGATTTTTATACAAAGTACTAGTACGTCGCGGAATGCAGTTACAGGATTTTTGTTTGAATTTTGACACTCACAGCTTTAATCAATAAAGATAGCGAAAAACTTTACATACAAATGAAATATTTTTCCTTTAAGTATTTCTTTTGACATTATCAAAATTTGCTGGCATAAAATATACGTTTAAACTAAAAAGTCGTTAAAAAAATTAAAATACATTCTTATTGAAATAAGAAATAACTATTTATAACTAACCTTTAACACACATTTTATAGATATGTTTCGAAACATAATGACAACAAAAGGTGAATATCTAAAAACGAAATAACATTAAAATACCTACCAATTTTTACTTTTTCACATGCTCGTAATTGTGAATGACACAGTTGAAAATATGCTTTACTTTACTATTTATTGGGATGAAACTGAATTTAGAATTATCAAACATTTCGTCCTGTATTTTTTCTCTCAATACTTGTAAATTTTGAGGTCTTTAATAATATATTTTGTTAAAGTGTCCCCACAAAAATATATCTAAGGGACTGAGATCGGAACAGTTTTCTGGCCACCTAAGATTTGTAATAATATTTTTTATAGTGTTTGTTCGCGAGATTCTTTCTCCAGTTTGCCGATATTGTAGTATTACAACCCCAGGTTCGATAAAAAAAAATAAACATAGTTTTGGCCAGAAATATGTGATCGTCATAAGGAATACCTACGTTGTATGTATCTATTTTTTATTGACCGGAAGGCACTGGCTACTAACTTTAAAGAGGGGAAGTATGGTTTAATTTTATAAAACAAAAGCAGATTAAATACACCTAACTTTATTATTTTTGCACAACAGTCTTCAAATTAAACATGATAGTGCCAGGCTCACCTAGAACTCCTGTGGGGAAAGAGCATGGCAGAGAAACCCACGATCGTTGCTCTAACTACCCAAATATAAATACAAAACAACCGATAACAAAAGGTATAAATTGAGATCCCTGGCTAATGATAAATAACAACTGACTTATTTAATCTCTCACTAAATATCACCTCACTCTAATTAGACATACAAACTTCCAAGTAAAACTGAAGAGGTTTGGTGTTAGTTAGCCGGCAGGGCCGGAAGGTACTGGCGTCCCATATGGGAGGCAATCCAGCTATGAGTTGAGATTTCGGAAGCTCTGTTTTAGTAATTCTTTTTTTGTTTTTAATTATTCTTTTTACAGATTCATTCCTCACGGGCGAAAATATTAGTAAATTCAACAAGGCCCTTATACGCGTCTTGACATAAAGTGAGCTCAAGAAATCAAAAAACAACGTAATCATGACAAAACAAGTTAACTGTGAAACAAAGAAGTTGTTAATGCAATATCTGGGCAGTCACGACAATATATATATTTTAACATGTAATAAATAATGAGCAATCGCTAATAATAATTGTAACAATTTTACCTTAGAAAAATATGTGACCTTGAACATAAAGCAATGGAAGCTAAACGTACAGAGAAGAATTGTTATCATTAAACATCTATAATCACCACAATCATAAGATTACATAGAACAATTAACAACAAAGTACTTAGAGAATATTACCTGCTAATTATAATACGGGTTAAACCCTTTGATTTCTCACTATTTCGCCACACTGCCCGCCGATCGTCTTACTCCCATCTCCACACTGTTCTCACTTCCACTATTTAGGCTTCCTTCCAGAATTCCCCACCTAAGCGTTTATTTTTGCGCTTCCTTCTACCAACTGTCAATATTACGTTTTCATTATTATACAACACCCACGTAACAGGTGACGTCGAAGTTTATACGATAAGTATTGTTTTGCACAATATTCTTGCCGAACTCTTGCACATTATTGTTATTTGAAAAATACAGTTTAATTGATTTATTTTTCATTATCAAAATAACCCATTAAAATGGTTTATTCTGATAATGATAAATCCCATTTCTTTTAAGGGAAGGTTCGGTTTGGTTATTTTTGTTTGATGGTGTGCGAGAGAGACGTAATTACAGTGTGCGAGAGAGAGAGAGAAATTGTGTCGTCATAGAGAGCTTCTCTCTCTCTATGCTGTCTTCAGAAATCTCTGACACGTAGGGCTTTTGTCCAGGGAGGGGAACGTGGGAAAGAACGCGGGGCCCTTTTAGCCTTCTTCATCGAGCTATGATGTCACAACGTATGAGAAAAAAGTAATTTTTGCTTCTGACTCTGAAATAGCTGCAAATATAAAAAAAATCCCCTCCAACTACTGCACTCGGTGGGTGAGGCAGGGCGGGACGTCACAACATATGAATCATATATGGATAAATCACTAACAGACACATTTGATGCAATTACGCAATTGCCTTTGTTATTTTATTGAAAAGCTCAATCTTGTACAAAATTATATTTTTTTCCAGTGACAGTCTATCCATTATGTGTGTACAATGTACTTCCGAAGCATTCCTGGTTGACATCTTGTAACTGTTACACTGTTATAGGCACATAGATGCAATTTCTTTTCTTCATTTTATGAAAAAAGTATGAGTTACGAGATCAAAAGTTTTAGTAGATATCTTCACACTGTACATCATGATAGTAAAATGAATGTATTCTTCTTGATCTATTCTCTTCCAAGTTTTAGAATTTTTAACTTTTTTTTAGACTTAAAACTATTTAAAATTAAATTCAATTTCTGAGTACGTCTACAATTTCTTATACAGTGTATTCCAAAATGATAGAACAAAATTCATATTTTTTTCCCGTTGCAATTTAAAAAAATCGCTGGAACAGGTCAATTAGTAAATAGAAATTGTCACTTTTCTGCAATATTTTCCATTTTTTGAGCCCTGTTTAACAGACCTATAACATTACTGACATTTTTTTTATAGGACGCTCTGTATCTTATAGCATAAATAAAAATAATAAACTTTGGAGGGAACGAGAGACTTCAAAATAAGGCCACAACAAACCAACGGAACAGTATTTACTCTCACGTTACATGACATACATTCTAGGTTAAGAGTTTCCTACTACTACCACATAATTTGGAATAACAGTAGAGCCGCACACCACTGAGGGCAATGTTTGGCACTGACTATAATATAAACAATATTTAAATATTCCCAACGCTAAAGAAAAAATTCAGCAATATAAGGTTATACCTAGTTTTTTGTAATAGTTGTCAAAAATGGAGGAATTAAATGAAAACAATTATTTAGTACTACTTTTTATTTTACTACAGCAAATCTTCAAAGTGGCCCCCATTAACCCATTGCACAATGTCCAATTCGGTGTACAAAGTTATCAATTACATTTTGAATAACATTTTGTGTTATGTTTCGAACTTCTTCTCTTATACGATTTTTCTATCCTTCAATAGTGTCTGGTCTGTTCACGTACACTTTGCTTTTTAGATCACCCCACAAAAAAAAATAGTGGGGTTAAGTCAGGGGAGCGTGGGGGCCAATCAAGCGGCCCTATTCTGCCTATCCATCGATTTGGAAAAACTTCATTAAAGTAATTTCTTACATCGAGGCGGAAATGCGGAGAGGCACCATCTTGTTGGAACTAGACATCACTAGCAGACATATCGTGTTCATTAGGGTTAGGAAAAATTAAATGCAGGACGAATCAGCTGAAAACGCAAACAAAAACAAATAAATGTCGCCTCTCAAATTGCCCTCCAAGAAATAAAGTCCCAATATGCGATACTATTCCAGTCCAAACATTCACTTTTTCCGGCCGTTGTATATGTTTTTCTTGCATCCAATGTGGATTTTCTGGGCTCCAAAACCTAGTATTTTGCCTGTTCATAGTTCCGTTTAAGCAAAAAGTCAGTGAAAACGATGTGACTTTTTAAGTTGGATTGTCTTTCAAATAAATTTCTAATTTCCTCGGAAAACTGTAATCTTCTGTCTGTCATCTGCCCATAGTTCTTGTAAGATGTTAACTTTGTAAGGATGCCGCTTTTGAAACTTCAGAGTTCTGTGAACTGAGGACTTCGACAAGTTGAATTTGGCTGAGATATATGACGAATGAGAATCGTCAGTAACGGCGAGCATTACATTTTGACGGTCATTTTCGCTTACCATTCTTTGCCTTCCTGATCCAGCTAAATCTTTTATACTTCTGGTTTCCTCAAACTCTTTGGATACTTTGCTTATTGTAGCTCGACTAATTCTCTGGTCTAGATACTTATGGTGAAATAAAAGTCACATACCTCCTGTTGACTACGGATTTTATCTCCGCATCCAGTCATATTTAAAATTTCAATTCTTTGTTTTTCGCTTAAACGGGCAACCATTTTTCAAAATAATTTAACAACAAATGAATTAAAACTAAAACGATTCACGTTATACCTAAGGTATTTTGGTGAATTTTATATATTTATCGATGTGTTTTTTTTTGAGAAAAAGTAAGTAGAAAGAGATTAATAAAAAGTAGGTACGTTTTTTAAAGTATAGAAGACACTATGATTGTTTGCAATAGTCAGTACGATATAAAAAACATTTTTTTACATTTTTTTGAGTATGAGAAAAAGTAGGTATAACCTTATATCGCTGAATTCGACTTTAGGAGAATATATACCTACTATAAAATATAGAGCGTCTTGTTAAAAAATAATGTCGTTAATGTTATAGGTCTGTCAAATATGACTCAAACAATAGAAAATATTGCAAATAGCGACATTTTCTATTTACTAATTGACCTGTTTCAGCGATTATTTAAAATCTGAATTGGAAAAAAATATGAATTTGTTCCATCATTTTGGGACACACTGTATATGTGTAAGTGATACATATCAGAATACAAGCAATTTTTACAATTCTACTCGAAAATAAGATGTTTTATAGGCTACAATTATTACCTTTCAGTTTGAATTTAATTGGAATTTGAAATATAGGATCTATTTTACACCCATGCATTAATTTTTATTAAAAATTGCCATAATAAATCTAAATTAAGTATCTAATTATTATCTTTAGCATCATTTCGACGATAGAAATAACAATCAGTTCTTAGTAATATTTTTGTATGTTAAGTATGTAAGAAAAAACGTAATTGAAGTGCAACAAATATTTTCACTCATTCATAATTAATTGTCATGTGATCGAGATGAGACAATGTGAGGGATGACGGTATACGGGGAAGTGAAGTGAAAAATACAATATTTTTACGACGAAAGTTTTAATGCATTCAATATGCCATTTAGCGTTTATATATTTATCCAATATCATTATTTTCACAGTTCGGTGAAAAATTAAATAGACTTTTGATGTATTGACATTTGTTTCGCTCGAGTTGTGACTGATCAAATTGGGCCTAATGTATGTAGGTATGTAAATTTTATATTCCAAAATAAAGTAATTTATTTTATTTAAGGTATCCTTTGAATGTGCTTTTGTGTGATAAATTTAACAATTTTTTAGTACGTATTTAGAATTAAGCATATTTTAATTCAACATACATTTTAGGGGGGTTCATTATTAAAAAATCGAAAGTAAATCGATCTGAAAAATGGAATACAGCATAAAAATCGGTATCTGCATCAGATTCTACGCATCATACCGTACCTGAATGCTAACCTCGTACTAATTGCTACAGCAACTGAGTATAAGCACAGAAAGTCTTAGAGGGAATATCCGGTAAATACTGGACAATCTCAAGTTTCAAAATTTTCTTCTGGCAGGCTAGTACACACGATAAATATAAATACTGATCACAGGATATAATCTCAAATTTTAGATCCTCTTCTGAAGAAGGAAGAGGCGTGTCTTTCGAAACATCAAGAAGTCCAAGCTGACGTCGTGGCAATCAGCCGCGAAAATGTTTAACCATGGTAACTGTCCATAGAAGCAAATCAAGCTTTTTATCGTAAAGTCTCTTTTTTCCTTTTCATAATCTCTTATGAAGTTGTTTTTCGCGTTAGCTCTACTGGCTTGCTTTTGTATTTCATTCTAAACAATGTAACTTTGTTTTTATTCTCTGTTCATCACACCATTTTAGGTTTTTTACTGCTCTCCTTTAAAAGTTTAGTTCGCAGCAGTCACCATAGTACTGCTCCATTCCATATTAACGTACTGTTTCCTGTACAACTTGATCTTTGGCTTAATTTTTATTTTTTCTAAATTTCATGACTTAATTTAGAATTATAAAGAATATTACAGGGTATAACTATAAGTGGGGTCATATTTGTATAGAGGCTTCCTTTGACTTTTAGAAACACGTATTATTTTTTCATATTCCAACGTGAAAACTTTTTTCTCACTCGTCGTGAGGTCTCTTTGGCGCGTTACTTTTGTTGAATGGGTGTTCCCCACAAGCCCTATCATGCCACAAAAATGAAAATTCAATTTTATAATCTTCTCTTAAATGTTGAACCAATCTGGCAAACATTTTCTTATTCGGTACTTAAGTCGGCGTAATCTATCTGATATCATCTTCTTTGCTCCTGACAAAAGTAGTCCCTAACCATATCAATTCTTTTTTGATTCATATAGGTACATGCTTTTTCATAATGTACAACAACTATATTAAAACAAACACAAATTACACTGTATCGTCACCAAATACTGAAATAAATAACTTTATAAGATTATACACTTACACCACACAAAGGCACTTTATGAACAAAATATCCCAAACCGATAAAGTAGAAGAGTAAACTAAAAATGTAACCAAATGAAAGTGAAGTATTCGGCCATTCCCGTTTTATATTAGGTGTGAAAATAGTCAGCGTATCTGTTTTCAAAGGCATGCCGCAACAAAACAGCGATTTTTTAATGTTCGACGCTTCATCCACATTAACATGATGATAACACGTCATTGTAATATTAAAGCAATCTGTTTTCACTAAATAATTTTTCATTAGTTTCGCTATATAACAGTTGATTTAAAAAAGTATTAACAATTATTAACGTATCTCCCTACCAATATTAAAATATTTAATAAATCATGTAAAAAATCTTATTATTTTAAAAATGATATTTTTTTTTAATGTTCAGCGCTTCGATCACAGTGATGTCAAAAAAATATATAAAGTAACACGTCGCTAAGTTATACAAAGGCAATCCATATTATTTTTCATTGTCACTTCTCATAATGTAGGTTGATTTAAAAATAATTGGCAACGTTGATAACGCACTAATACGCAAATTCAAGGTACCCCGACTAACACCGCCGAGTGGCGGCGTACATAAGAATTAAAATACAGTTTAAAAAACTAATTATAACTCAACTATTTATTTGATAAAAAAAAGAATTTCATATTCGTATTCATGGGCACACGTACTGTTATTAAAAAACTTACCCCTCCACTTAAAGTTACGGCCTGTATACAGCGTGGTAAAAAAGTTCTGCATAAAATTCATATTTTCATTAAACAATTTTTTTTCGAAAAACGGTGAGACCCGTCGATTTTTATTTGATCCAGGGCACCTTGTTATGTGGAAAAATTTTTTTTTCGATAATCCACTTACGGCAGCGATGACATAATTTTTTTTTAAATGACAACGCATATTTTTTTCGTTCGAAATTGATGACAGTGATAATTATCTAAACAACGGTGTGAAAATTTCGATGTCTTACATAACAATTTTTTTTAGAAAAATGCACCTTAAGTTCTTGAATGCAATAATTTGCTGTTTACGGATCAAATGCCTTAGAAAAAAATTTATTCGGCAGAAAGCATTTCAGATAACTTAAGTTGCAACTGGTGTTATGTAATATTTGCGGAATTATTCATCAGATATTGTCAGGATCCTGATTAAACTGCAAAATTTAGAACCAAGTTCAACCGCACAAAATCCAAATAGTATGTAGCAAATTAAGGTCGACTTTTTGTCTTCGAGTTTGCCGATAAATTCCCCAAAAAAAAAAGATCCAAAGAAATGTTTACTTGAAAGGAGTAGATTACCTGAAATATTGAAGACTAAAAATCAGTACCGATTTAACATTCTTTGGTGAAATCGTTTAATTCGAAATGGCAAAACTTAGTGAACGCGAAAGAATTGATATTTTGAGGATGATTGGTTTCGGCGATAAGTTACGAACCCATCAAGAAGCTTGCCAATTATTTAATGCAACGTACCCTGACAGACCACCAATTACGCAATCTACGGTTAGTAGGGTACTGGCAAGGTTTGAGGAAACTGGTAGTGTGAAAGATGCTCCTCGTGCGGGTCGTCCTAGAGTAGATGATGAAACTAGATTGAATATCCTGGTGGAGCTCCAGGACAACCCTCATTCTAGTACAAGGTCGATTGCATTGAACAATGATATTTCACATGTAACTGTGGTGAACTTTCTCAAAAAAGAGAAATTTCACCCCTATAAGGGTCACTTGATACATGCATTGACTGAGGACGACCCAGACCGCCGTCTCCACTTTTGTGAAGATTTAATGCATCGATGTAACGGAGACCCCGACTTCCTCAAGAACATAATTTTTTCTGACGAGGCTACTTTTTATCTTAATGGATCGGTGCATCGACATAACTGCCGGTATTGGTCTCAGGAAAACCCGCACTGGGTGCAAGAAGTAGATCATCAGCACCCCCGAAAGGTGAACGTTTGGGCGGGAATAATAGGGCGTCGTATTTTAGGCCCGTATTTTTTCGAGGAAAATTTAACTGCTGCTCGCTATTTGGATTTCCTGCGGTTCGATTTGGTCCCAAGCTTAGCAGAGTTATTCCCGAACAACGAGGATCCTGATATTCCTGAGGAAAGAATTTGGTTTCAGCAGGATGGTGCACCGCCCCATTATGGAGTGCAAGTACGGGAGTACTTGAATAACACGTTTACTGGCCGGTGGATCGGGCGACGCGGAACAATCGAGTGGCCTCCGCGTTCGCCTGATTTAACACCTCTAGACTTTTTTTTGTGGGGCTATTTGAAATCGCGTGTGTACACAAACAGACCAGGTGATTTGGAAGAACTTAAAAACCGTATTCGTTTTGAAATAAATCAAATCGACCCGGGAATGCTTGAACGAAGTGTAGACGGCGTTTACACACGCTTAGGACAATGCCAAATGGTACAGGGTGGGCAATTCGAACAATTTCGCTAGACTTACACAAACATTAGTGTAATTTTACTCGTTTGAAATGTAATTTTGTCAACTTTGTCCTTTTCGGAGCCATTAATAGTGTAAGTAGACAATTATTACATATAAGAACTTAAGGTGCATTTTTCTAAAAAAAATTGTTATGTAAGACATCGAAATTTTCACACCGTTGTTTAGATAATTATCACTGTCATCAATTTCGAACGAAAAAAATATGCGTTGTCATTTAAAAAAAAATTATGTCATCGCTGCCGTAAGTGGATTATCGAAAAAAAAAAAATTCACATAACAAGGTGCCCTGGATCAAATAAAAATCGACGGGTGTCACCGTTTTTCGAAAAAAAAATTTTTACCGAAAATATGAATTTTATGCAGAACTTTTTTACCACGCTGTATGCATTTGTCCTTGAAGCTCTTGTTGTTAAGATGCAGAGTGTAAAAGTTTGAAAAATGGGTATCAGGAAATTGATCAGCACATATCTATAATCTTTAATAGAATATGTAAGAATATGTACCGAAAACTTTACTGAGACACGGATTGAGACATATTTAACACATTTTGTAAAACCATTTAAATAAATTGTACTTTTATTCAATGGAATCAACTTTACAAATACTAATTTGTACTAAAATGGTTAAAGTTCTACATAAAATTGATTCTCAAATTCTTCGAGATAAGTATTTAAAGAAACGGGTGTACATTTTTTCCGAAAATTTCAGCACATTGTATATCAAAAATGAAAGCTGCAAATGTTTATATAGGGAAATACTCATAGATTTGGAAAAGAAAAACTATTCCGTGTCGCTGGAAATAACGAAAATTATTGTTTATTAAAATTACTAAGTTATTTAGGTATAGTGTATTAAATTGTGTAGATATATTCGTAACATATACTGTTTCAATGCCTAAAGTAAACGAAAAAAATATTGAAATAAGTAAATGTACGTAGACAATAAGTATTCATTTCGGGGAGTTTTTTCAAGACAACTACAAACAATAGTTCAACAATATATTTCATACAGAAGCTGACCCCATAACATTATGTAACGGAATCTAGGTATGAATATTTTAAATATCCGTAGTTAATACTGCTTGTTTCAGTCTATCAAAACTACTGTATAATTTTCTTTTTCCAAAGTTATTATGTTATTAGGAAACTGTAGAAACACGTTATAAGACCATTAAATAATAATAATACGTAAACACTGCTTACTCTCCCAATTCACCAAATTATACCAAATTTTCTGTAAATAGAACTATGTAAGGTAGATGGTGTAAGTAGCACCTAATTTGATTTTAAACATGTATTCGTGCAATGTTAAGGACATATCAAACATATCATTATTTTGTTCAAACTTGTGTAATTTTTATACCTATACCAGTTTTTTATACACATGATGATGATGATGAATGTCTCCAAAAAATTACAAAATATTATTTCCCGAATAAAAACCTATTTATAAATAGGTATAGGAAATACCTATTTATCACAGAATATATTGCAGCTTTTTATTTATTTATATTTTATTGTTAGCTCTCGTACTAACTTTATTTTAAAGGTGTAAAACTAATACAAATAAATTTAAAAAATCAAAACGTCCTAATATCTTATTAAATGAAGTCAAATTTTTTTGTTACGTACCGAAAATGTAGATATGCAAAATGTATGGATATCAGCATGCAGTTGTAGAGTAGTTATTTCCTGCAATGTCATCAATGTCTATGAGGTTACAAATCTAAATGTTTGGTTCCCTTTATCCATTTTTTTCTTATCCCTTATGATATTTGATTAGTGGTGAGCACCAGCAGCGTATTGACAAATTTTTTATTTACTTAATTTTTTGGATACTCCTCATTTTGACAGTCCATTAATGTAAAGGGAATTATCAAGTGTTTACTATATCACTTTTTTTGATACCTTCTTCCTGATTATAATTAAGTATTAATAATAATATATTGGTGAATACAATTGTTTACTATTATTAGTAGAGCTGGCACAATTTGTCAGCTGGCCATCGCCGATAGTCAGCTATGCGAGCAAGCTACCTATCGGTTTAGTAGTTGAGTTGCCTATAATCGAACCACCATACCATACTTTTGGTGTTAAAAGCTCTTGGTCGACATTGCGTACTATAAAGTAGCTCGTTCAAGGTGAAACTCAGTCATATTCCAAAGCGTTGGAATATGACGGACATATTATCGACTATTGATGAAAATTTACATGAAGTAAAATTAATATTTAAATAGTTACCTAATTGATTTGTTTAAAACAGGTCAGTTTGATTTAGTCAAATGGTCAATAAATGATTCTGAATTACATTAATATTTTCCAAAGCAATTACGCCTAGAACAAATAGTAGATTTTGAAAAAGAGGTTTAAAAATGTTGGCTTAACAATGTAATACACTTACAGACTATTTAATGTCTAAAAATGAATCTTGAAACACAAATATGCACCAAACGTGGAATACTTTCAAGGCTAGCACGTTGTTTTGACTCATTAGGTTTACTAACACCGATAACATTTTACATCAAATATTTAACAAATAGCTTTAGAAGTTAAAACTAAATTGGAGCGAAATCCCCGCTCCGCCATTTTAGTTTTAGATCAGCGAACTCGGTTTCAAAAGGAATTATCTTTATTATACTCTAACCAATATGTTTGCATAGGACAAAGTCCAACAAATTTAGCAGTATCGGTCTGAAACATATGCGGGGACGATTTTCTTTTCTGAAGGTGTCAAGAATAGTAGTATTACCCTTTAATATGATGGATATTTTAAAAATCTACTAAACGACATTATGAGATAACGGTATAAATAAATTAATATAATATTTTATTTCACTTTACCACCACAGAGATAGGGCGTTAATAGAACTAACAATTAAAAATACGCGCGAATTTACCTACACCGACGACCATGCCGTTGAAAGGATTTCAACTGAACTGCCGGTAGTGAGCCAGCAACAAAGATAAATTTATGCCCATAAAACGAGTTAATAAAAGATAGCTAGAACGGATGGGTCGCCAGGTTGGCGACGTTGTCACTTATTTAGGAAAATCATAGAGTACAATAATAAATGAACAAGTCGAAACATATTTTATTAAAAGAATTTTTGTATATTTGGCATATAAATAACAAACTCGAGCATAAGCAACATGTTTTTATAGCAAAACGCATTTAACATAAATGTAGCAAATTATTTATGCCTACAATATTATTCGTTTAATGTCAAGAACCTGCCGTGTCTCTTACTAATACTAATCCTCAGTAGGTATTACAAATTTTTTCTCTAAATAATGTTATATTTTAATAGTACCGTATTATTTTAAAAGATAAGGAAATTTAAGAATTTAATGTGACAACAATGTTTCTCGCTTGTAGTGGACTTTGCCCTATTCAAACATATTGGTTACAGTATAAGTGGACTTAAAATAAATAAATATTTGGGGGTAAAGGGAGTAGAGACATTTCAGTAACTTTCATAGTTTTCGCAGATGTTTAAGAAAAGGTTTACGGTGATTCATCATCATCATGGTTATTATATGTTTTTGGAGTCGCTGAGTCTGAATACGAGGTCCGTTTGATCTTGTCAGGTAAGGTTCAAGGTCATTATAAAGTCATTCCAAGGTCGAACTGAGAAAAATCCACCATAGTGGGGGCAACCAAAGTAATTCCAGGTCAAGATCAATGTCGTTTTGAGGTTAAACTGAGTAACTTCTAAATAGGGTTTAGTGGGAATACTCCAGGTTTTTTTGGTAGCTTTATTAGGACTCCATTTGATCTTATTGCATCAGAGTCAATGTTATTTGAAAGCTACTTAATTCTAAAACCTATTAGTTGACTTGTCTTACAAAGCAATTTTTACCACGCTCATCTATAATGGACCGAAAGACTCTCAACATTCACGAGTCTTCACATTAGCATGATCTTTTTCAATCACATTTGAAAATCTGACACTATAATTTTATACAGCATTATTGGTTACTAGTATTTTCATCTTTCGCGCTAAGAAAGGTGCTGGATAGTTGCCGTGCTTGAAGTTGAGGGAGAATTTTGGTAGACGGCCGATTACGTTATATGGTACATGTCAACAATATAGTAATATTTGTTTCATATTCTATGGTGAAAGATGAGTATTCACATTCCATTAATGATAAATTGTTTTGTAACTCGTACGTAATGAAATTTTTATATGTAGACTGCCCGAATATCTCTGCATTAATAAACAAAAAATATATTTACTGACAAGCCAAACTCCATTAAAATCATCAAATTTTAATAAATTAAAATCATCAATCATCTAAGTAAAAACCTCATTTCTATGATGGTTCTAATAGAGCCTTTACAATTCTCTCACCATGAAGCATACTGGAAACTACTTACGAAAGGAGATGTGTAGAATTATTTGTTTCTCGGATTGACCTTGAAATAACCTGAACTGAAAAGGTCAAACCGACCCCGGATTCAGACTCAACGACCCCAAAAACATATAATAACCATGGTTGTCTCCACCATAGGGGTTTTTTCTCGACTTGACCTTGAAATGACCTTTAACCTGACCCGACAAGGTCAAACGGACCTCGGATTCGGACTCAGCGACCTTGAAAACATATGGATATAGTGGTCTAGTCCGATGCACAGAAGTTTTTTGTGTGGGGCTATGTTATTTTTCTAATTTAAAAAAAAGGCAGTTCTTTATATAAATTAATGTCATATTTTTCAAATTAGTCTATTACTTAATTCTATGGTACAAGTTTTAAAATTCCTGATATCACCATATTGTGGACTGAAAACTACAGTTGCAGATTTAGGTAAAACGGAATTGACATTGTATATAATACAACATTTATATTTTGCTGAATAAATACATTCTCAAAATAAGGGAAATATTTGTTCGTGTTATTTGCTTAAATTAAGACCTTTTTTACATTGTTGTAATTTGTGTAGGTTAGGTTAGAAGATACACCCCTGACATAGACATCCTATGTTATTACCCAAATCAGATAATTTAGTAAATATTTGTATCGATTATTATTATCATAGAAAAAAATTAACATGCGGGATCCCAATTATTATTGGCTATTTTACGGCAGCGCAAGTGGATATTATCCTGTTAGATTTCCTGGTAAATTCAAAATTCAAAATATATTTCAAAACTAAACCGAAACTAATATTAGCAACACCGCCTTCAAAGGTATACTATTTTAGGTACCAATTACACGGAACCTTTTTATATTGTAATAATAAAACGTGAACGTGGTGAGAAAAGTAATAAGGCATTATGCATTTTTATTTGTTCAGCTACAAAAGTCGAACATTCAGATTTAACAACTGATCTTCTTATAGGGGTCTTTAAAAGATTTTTAGGAAGGCGAGGTCATTGTGCAGTATTGTATTCGGACAGAGGCATAGACTTTATTGGCGCTAAAGCAAGATTAGATGAAATTTATTGTTTTTGGGGTCTTAGAAATATAGATTCGTTTCAACGAGAATTACTACACAATCCAATTTTAGGAGCGTCTGGGGCAACAATATAAAATGCATTAAAACATTTAAAAACAGTTGGTAAGCAAGTTCTAACTTATGAGGAATTATAATAGTTTTAGTAAATAAAAGCATTGCATCAATAGCCCCACATAGATTTTCAGTCCGTTAAAATTATAGCTAGGCGATGGTCCAATTTCTTCTTAAAAGCACCATGCAGAAATTTCATCTAGAAAAAAAGAGGAAATAAACTTTTATCGTTTATCACATCCGATAAAAATAATTGTAACCTGATGTACTGATCAATATCTATAGTGTATAAAAAAATGAAACATAAAATTATATCTATATTTTAATTTAATTATAATCAATGTGATTGTATAAAAATATCATCAACCTATATTGATCCCGTAGAAGGTGCCTTTACTTTCAAAAGTAAATATTTCAAACTGAAAAATGGTTTTGTACGTGTATATTTAAAATATCAATTACCGTTTCAAACTAGGTTAATGACAAATATAAACGCGCACGATTCCTGGAAAATTTACTATTAATGCCTCTTCCACGGTCAAGGATCGATAAAGGTCACATAAAATCAGATTATGAAAGAAACAAGGACAGTACGTATGCGTGTGCACTTTACTGCCTTGGGGAAAGTGTATGTCGTTCCACAATTGTGTAACTTATTTAATCTATTCAGCTATACACAGACATTGACTCATTGTAAGCAGATACAGGGTTAACGTTTTCCAGTTTTGAATTGAACCTACACAGTTATTGGTAATAACTGTCAACTTTCTTAATTTTTAAGAACGATAACTATCAACAAGTATTTAATGATGAAGTTGTATTTTGTTTACTTATTTATTTATTTATTTATTTATTTACTAGAAGTGACCCGGCAAACGTTGTTTTGCCATATAAATTAATCCTAGGATTATTTTAGTAGATTTTTCATAAAGAAATTTCACTTCTACCATCTAAATTATATTTAGTGTTATTCAGTGTATATTGTGTATATATTATTTTTATGAATGGTAATAGTAAATGTCATTATTATGGTTGATGCACAAACAATAATAATGGCCGAAAACTGTAGGGAGTGAGAAACGGCTCATTGTGTGAGAGAGATCTCATCCCTACTCCGTGCTGTTTACTGGGTCAGCAGTGACACCGGTCGACGCCTGGCGGGGATAAAAAAAATGATCAAGTGATAATTGATCAGTTATCGACCGGGGTTGAAAATTATTGAATTACTAATATTGCTATTAAAAAATAAGGGTTGATGGTAGAAGGGTGAAAATTTAGGATTGTATGTATTTTTTAAGGCCACATCATAAAAAAATAAAAAAATAAAATTTTGTCCAAAAAACAACAAAAAAAAATTTTGGGGTGGACAACCCTTAACATTTAGGGGTATGAAAAATAGATGTTGGCCGATTCTCAGATCTGCCCGATAAGCACACAAAATTTCATCAAAATCGGTCCAGCCGTTTCGGAGGAGTACGGGAACGAACATTGTGACACGAGAATTTTATATATAAGATTTATTTATTTAAACGTATGTAACATATAACAGTCGGCAATGGTGTTTATTTCGCAAAATAGCTTAAGGTCATCTACATATCTTAAATGGTGTACTTGTAGATCAACCATGATGTCGTCTACAAAAAGAATCAAGAGTAAGGGTCCGAATATAGATCCTTGAGGCACACCAGATATTTGATGAAACTTGTGCGATTTAAAACCACGATGCTGAACAAACTGATACCTATTTTGTAAATACGATTCAAAAAGCTGCAAAAGTGATTCGGACACACCAAACGCATCTAGTTTGTACAGCAAGTACAGAGGTCGTAGTCAAGTCTGTCAAAAGCTTTAGTGAAGTCGGTATAGATAACATCGACTTGTTTCATCTTGTCAAGTTTTCGCAAAAGAACTGAGTTTTTTTGGACAAGGTCAGTAACAGTGGATCTGCCCTTAATAAAACCGTGTTGCTCCCACGACAACAGCCCGGACAAGGATCTGTATAAAAAGCCATGTAACAGAAATAGAAATTGGCCTGTAATTAACCAATTCCTTCTTACTGCCCTTCTTGTGCACCGGACACATTCTAGATAGTTTCCAACATTCAGGATAACAACAAGTTTTTATTAATAAATTAAAGATAGTTGTTAATGGGATAGCAAACGCTGAGGCACAGTCCCTTATAAATAATGCCGGTTTTAAATCAGGCCCGGTTGTCATATTCGGCTTAATTTGTTTTATCGTAGCATAGACTTCATCTTGTGAAAAGTTTAATTTATTTAGTACATTATCGTTTGATGTAGGTATTCGACAATGATTTTTACCCGGTTTTATATATTATTGTGAGAATAAGTCAGCAAAACTATTAACTATAGTCTGTGGATCATCAATAGTTTGGTCATTATACGTAAGCACAGAAGGAATGTGAGCTACATTTCTCTTGACGTTGATAAAGGACCAAAAACTTTTTGGATTAGTTTGTATATCGCTTTCTACATGTTGTACGTATAACTTATAGGAGATGCTTATTTCATGTTTTATTTGGGATAGCAGATATTTAAACTTGTTTAAGAAAGTAGTATTTCCAGTATTCCTATATTTTTTGGGTGCATTACTTTTTTGTTTAATATTTTTAATAATTTTTCCATTGTGGGTAGACCTTTGAACAAATTTGTTTCCTTGAGATACAGTCCTCAAAAATGTTATTCAGTTTGTCATAAAAAGCGTCTAATGCATAAATTAATTTAATAAGGAAAGACCAATTAGTATTCAAAATAACATCGTATAAAACAGGACATTTTTTGAATTAAAAGTCATTTTTTATACGGTGTTTTTAAAAACATTCTAGTCAATATTCACGCTATGATAATATGATGGCAAATTAAGATAAAAGGAAGAACTAAAATGAGAAATCCACCATATATAAAGTTATAGCAGATTTTGAAACTTCAGGGGCTCAGGCGGTTTCTGCTATAAATCAAGAACTACAGGGTTAGAGGACCGATTTCATTTTATTATATCCAGAATATACAGAGCCTTCCCTAAAAGTTTACAAGCCGGCGATCTTACGCAATCTAACATTGCACGATTGTAATGACTCGTTTACAATGACCAATATCCGCTACAACTACGCTCGGGATAATGCGATCGCTGATTGTTTGAATAGAATCTCGTGAAAAATTACAACAATCACAGCCGGTAAATCAGAACGTTGTGTTTTAATGTAACCTTGATCTAAGGCTCTGTACCTGCAGTATTTGGTAAGTGCATTGTACTGTGTCCAATGGCTGTGGGCAAAAATTTACGTCCATGGCCTATTAAATAAGCTTTTGTCACTCACTTGTCTGCTATGTGGGACGCGAGTGGTTTCGAAGCTGAAAGGTTGCAAGGGTTGATTGAGTCTTTGAATACCCAAAATAAGCAAAAGTCCTATGAATATAAAGAGTTAATCAGTCTCTACTCTGTATTCAAGGACTACCGAAGGACACATTTTGGTTGCTTTCTAAGTAACTACTCCTAAGGTCTGTAGCAATTAAAAAAATATTGAAAATGATTCAGGTTTATTCTAACGAGAGAAAAAATGATAATACCTTTATGAAGAGTATTTATGTGCATTGTCACTGCTGAAAGGTACATACAAAGTTGCTTCGCAATAATAATAAAGGTAGAGACCGACCGATTAATCGGCTTCGGAACGCCGCTGGACTTAACAAATCTAATCAAAATAGGCCCTTAACTCTACAAATAACACTGCCAAATTATAACAAAATTGGATAAAGGGTGTTTGAGATATTTACGAAATAGCATTTTTTTTATAAAAAAGTAAACATTGAAACAATGTTACTAAGAGCGCCTATTTCATATGGACTTAAGCAAAATCTATATATCGATGGCGCAGCTACGGAGGTATTTCCCTTTCTTTTTTAATATTCATTATTCATTTTTGCACCCATGAATATTTCTCAATGAAATTGTAGATTGTGGGTGTATTGAGTGGATACATCATCAGTTCCCACTGAGACCAGTCAACGGGCTACTGTGGACCTCCGTAATCTTGTGTATTTAATCTACCTTTAGCCTTTTAATTAGAATTCACAGCTCCGGTAGCAACTCCTTCACGTGGCTATCTGGACTATCCCTTCCGAATAGTAAGTAGCATATACTTGCACATTACATGGGCTGAGATCTCGTCCTCCGCCTGGCAGAACCTACATATATATACCGTCTTCTTCGAAGTCAATTTTACTCAAATGTTTAGTGAGTCGACAATGTCTGGTGAGTTGGCAACGACTTGCCTCTGTTTGTGTTTCAGAAATTTCTGGGCCTTACTTCTTACCCATTCCTCCATAAATGTCTGAATAACACAGTTAGCAAGTCCACAGGAGGTTTGAGGCCCAGAGTTGTATATGAATCTGCCAAACTTTCATCAATCTTTTCGTTATCTGGATGTCCCTTTTGCTCCGATGGCATCTAAACTAGGATTACGTCGTTCTGACTTCCTAATTTCAACTTTCTAGTAAATAATAATTGACTATTCCTAGTAAATAACAGTTTTTAACCTTCTTTCCTTTAGTTCCGTATCCATTCGTTTTTTATTGCTATATTGAAATAAGTCACCACTCAAGATCGGGGCAATGCACAAACGCCCAAGTTCACAGGAAAAGTATTTTCTATTACCCACTATTTATTATTTATCGCACGTTATTCCGGAACACCCTTTATATTGCATCCATACAATACAGTGAAGTGTGCTATTTATTTGGCACTGCAAACTAGGAAGTCAGAACGATATGACCATAGTAGTACAGAGGTATAAGGGACTTTGAGGCAACGCGAAAATTGATGAATTTGCCAAAGCAGATATATAGCCCTGGGTCCAAATGTTCCTGTGGTATTACTAACTGTTATTCAAACATTTATGCACGAACGGGTGACAATAAGGCTCAGCAATCGTAATGGCAAGAATCCTATACACAGAGCCAAGCTATTGACGACTCACCAAACATTGTCGACTCACTAAACATTGACCTGGAAGAAGAGCGCCTATACAGGGTGTTCCAGATAGACCTTCAATTAGACGTTTCTGGAAAACTACGCGTACTGGAATTCTGGAAATTTATATACGGAGGTTTCTCCTAATGTTCTATCGATTGAAAATATGGGCGTCGCCGTTGAACTTCCGGTTCTACCGGAAGTAGACATCAACTCGCTTATTTCAAATGGAATGTACTATTTTTTATTTAATTTTTGGATTCTACATCGAATTTTAAGGTAAGTTTCATAACCTTACTTTATCCTTAAACTCAATAGTTTTTGAAATATTTTGACTTTTTCAAAATTTTTGAAAAAAACATACCTACACTTAATCGGTTCTATCTCCTCCAATTTTTAAGATAGGAAGCTGAAATTTTAGATGGTCAATACCAAAACGTGTCCAAATATCTGGAATATTCGAAAGTTGGTGCATGTTACACAGGGCGTCTAAAAAACACGGACCAATTGTGTCAAATTGAAAGTTTAATAACTCGCTTATTTTAAATAGAACACCCTGTGTTTTATAATGCCAGTAGATGCACCTGTTAATTCTCTTTCCATTGGTATAAGCATTCCCTATACCTAAATCCCACCGATTTTGAGATATTTGAACATAAGTACAGAGACGAATATAATCCGACAGTTAGCTGTAGGTTGGCTGTGGAAAAACATTTAAATGTCACCAAGTGTCATTACTTATTTAGCAGATTTGCTGTCATTGCTGTAAAGCGAGTTTGTCGATTTTCCAAGTGTTTTCAATAACAATGGCACACTCTGGGTACACAGACGACGACTTTTTAAATTTAATTATCATTTACGGGGAGTGTAATAGAATTGTTAGTAGAACATGTCGCGTGTTTGCAGAAAGATATCCAAATAAGCACAGACCAAGTCATGATATGGTCAGAAGACTATTAAAGAATTGTTCTGAGAATGGAAAGTTTCTCCCGAAACATGATAAAAGTAAGACATCAGTGGACAACGAAGAAAATGAAGTAAATGTATTGGCATTTTTCACCGCTTATCCACAGGCGTCAATTAGAGATGCATAATAAATTCACGTCTATCAATAGGAACTATTCACAGAATTCTGAAGAAGCATAAATGGAAGCCATTTTCATTTATGTTAATACACCATTTGCAACCTGACGATTTACCCCGACGTGTAGTCGTCGTGTGTGTACCCAGAGTGTGCCATTGTTATTGAAAACACTTGGAAAATCGACAAACTCGCTTTACAGCAATGACAGCAAATCTGCTAAATAAGTAATGACACTTGGTGACATTTAAATGTTTTTCCACAGCCAACCTACAGCTAACTGTCGGATTATATTCGTCTCTGTACTTATGTTCAAATATCTCAAAATCGGTGGGATTTAGGTATAGGGAATGCTTATACCAATGGAAAGAGAATTAACAGGTGCATCTACTGGCATTATAAAACACAGGGTGTTCTATTTAAAATAAGCGAGTTATTAAACTTTCAATTTGACACAATTGGTCCGTGTTTTTTAGACGCCCTGTGTAACATGCACCAACTTTCGAATATTCCAGATATTTGGACACGTTTTGGTATTGACCATCTAAAATTTCAGCTTCCTATCTTAAAAATTGGAGGAGATAGAACCGATTAAGTGTAGGTATGTTTTTTTCAAAAATTTTGAAAAAGTCAAAATATTTCAAAAACTATTGAGTTTAAGGATAAAGTAAGATTATGAAACTTACCTTAAAATCCGATGTAGAATCACAAAATTAAATAAAAAATAGTACATTCCATTTGAAATAAGCGAGTTGACGTTTACTTCCGATAGAACCGGAAGTTCCACGGCGACGCCAGTATTTTCAATCGATAGAACATTAGGAGAAACCCCCGTACATAAATTTTCAGAATTCCAGTAAGCGTAGTTTTCCAGAAACGTCTAATTGAAAGTCTATCTGGAACACCCTGTATATGTTCTGCCGGGAGGAAGACGAGACCTCGACCTATGTATTGTATAAGCGTGAAAGTCTAGCAAGGATGTGCTATCTACTATTTGGAAGAGAAAGACCAGAAACTGATAGCCCTAAGATAGGGCTNCGTCTAATTGAAGGTCTATCTGGAACACCCTGTATATGTTCTGCCGGGAGGAAGACGAGACCTCGACCTATGTATTGTATAAGCGTGAAAGTCTAGCAAGGATGTGCTATCTACTATTTGGAAGAGAAAGACCAGAAACTGATAGCCCTAAGATAGGGCTGCTGACAACTGAAAATCTGTGGCGGACGCTATGGATGCGCCATGGCTGTATTTATTTTGAGTCCATGTGAAATATGCACTCTTAGCAAAATTGATTGAAGGTTTACTCATTATATTGATATACAGTTCTAATCGCCGAATAAGGTCTTCAGACATGCGATTAAACTTGTCTCGTAGATCATGAATTGTTTCTAGCATGGTCTTCTCCACCCATTCAATTGATTGAGCATATACATATAAAGCGTTTCATGCATCGCCACAGAAGAAATCCATGGGCGTCCTATCCAACGTCATGGCTAAAATATGTAGGTACTCTGTCATGATTGATATATGTATAAAGGCAAATCTTCAGATTATGTTTCCAGTAGAAACAATAAGTACGCGTTACTTGATAGATCTGCACGATGTAACAGCTCTGTTTATAGATTTATCGAAAATCATCCATTTATAAAATTTCCACCGTATAAAATGGACTAGAATTTGGTAAGTATGGAAGCAAATTGCAAGTAAACTTCTACACATGTTTTGTGATGCGCAATCAAGTGTTACGAACTCTTTGGATAACTTTGAATAACTTGAAAAAACACTCTACCGTTTGGTATATATAAACCGCGAAATTGAAGTACTCACATTTTCTGTGCAGCATCATATGTAATTATTACCCGCACTTACGGTTTTCTACTTGTTGTTTCCGTATTAATGTAATGGTGGTAAATTATCAGTTCTGGGTCCATCATATACATCTGTAAATCGAGACACTGTTCAAAATACCTTCTATAATTAAAATATATTATTAAAATTAAAGACATTAGGAGTGTTGCTACTTTTTTCTTTTAGGAAAAAATCAGTGTTATTTATTAAGTACACCGCAAATGTCTTTAGCAAATGTAAACTATTTTTGCTCATCTTTACGTGTTGGAAATCAATATTTCATAAAAGCCTTGACTAGTTCGTACTTTACTATTTATTCCAATGTGCATAATTCTTAGTTTGTCCGGAACTGCCTCACAACGAAAATAAAACAGCAAGGAATAATTGATTACTGTTTTTGAAACCGTTGGTTACAATGTTATACAATATAATCCGAAATCATGAAATTTAAATTTATAGGTAAATATAGTGCAGGAACACAATACAGTGTTTTATCATAATTTGACGATTTATTTACAACCATCCAAGGAATTGTTTATAAATAAATTAGTGATATTTTTAAAACAAGTACCTACTGGCAATGTAGGCAATTTTATTTGGTATAAATTTTATAAAATTTTCGTAAATGTAGAGATTTTTTAAATTGAAGTAGTAAATAAAAACAGAAAAATATTGAAGTAACTCTAATAAATGTCTAAATGACCCTAAACGAATCTAAATTATTCTAATAGTCTACAATACAAGTACACATATACCGGGTGTAACTTTAAGTGGGGTCGGTTTTTAGGGTTAGTACGTGTTCCTCTGAATACAGATTTGAAATTTTCTTTTTTTAATCAAATAAATAGTCGAAATTATAACTAGTTTTTTCAAATGCTTTAATACTTGTCTACGCCGTCACTGTAGTAATGAATTGTAGGCAACCCACAGTGCATACGAAGGAAGATAGTGCCGGTAAACAGTGACGAGCGAAGGGCGTCAGTTGTTGTTCTGCATTTGGAGACAGTACATCTAACTGTGAATTTGAATGTTTTTCATCGCTGGAAGCCATCAACAGACTATTTATTTTTGTGTATTTCATTTATCATTATTGATTACTGCTTGAATTTTTTGCTAGGTTACTTGTTAACTCCTCAACAAAAGTAACTCGCGGCGAATGGTGTGGAATTGTGTATGCGCTGCGACTAAAGCGTGCCGTTATTTGAGGGTACACCAGCTTCTCCAGCGGCGCACAGTGTGATATTTCAGCAAACTAGGTGGATAAAATAAACTATTCCATTCAATAAAAAAGTATATATTTATTCATATATAGTTAATTTCCTAACATACTATTTTTCGGGTATATACTCAGTGTAATAACTAAATGTCAATTCCTTTAATTAGTTAATTATTGTTAATCTGATAAAATCACTCAAAGTAGTTGGACGTTGCGTTGTAAGTGCATTTGGTAAAATCTTAGCTCGTCACGTAAAACAGTAATGGGAATATTATTTATTACAGTGGAAGCACGGTGTAACTTCTTATTAATAAGAATTTTAGCATGAATGATAAGGTATTTAACCAAGTCTTCAAGGGAATATTTTAGCTCACGCGACAATTACAAATATATAAGCATTTCAACGGGGTCAAGGACTAAAATAAATAAAGTTGCCTACTATTTTAATTGGGCCACCATAAATGTTGCGACGTTATTACTTCGTTTCTGTCTACATTACAGAAACACCACTACTCAGGTAGCTACAGTGGATAAAAGTCACATTCGATAAATAGTTACATTTATTACATGTTATCATGGACCACCCATGGTATATTCCACACTATACCACCCTATTAGGTATATTCAGTCCTACACTATTGCTATGGTTAGACGGTGACGAGTGACTTTGGGGTTAAGCGGTAAACTGACTCGCCAGTTCCCCGATCAACTAGGGAGACTTTCGCATTAGGTTATGTGATTTACTTCGACGATCTTCCTGGTGTTGGCGGACTGGACTCCTTCCTGCAACGGATGGAGATGGAATTTTTAAACTTATTGTTAGCTCGACAGCGCCTACGGCGAACTTCACAACCAAGACTTGTAATATTTTCTTACCAGACGGGGGTCTTCTGTGAGTTGGCGATGGAGTTAACTATTCACTCTGAGGGCTCGATATGGACTGGATTCCCAAATGCAGCTTGTTTGCCAAGAACCTACGGCGATGGTGGGGGCTGCGCTGTCCTCACAAGTGGGACTTATTACTTATTTCCAACGGTGACTTTTCTACAATTGGGGTTGGTGGTGACGGACTCGACTGGTCGCCCTGGCTGGTGGCTGAGTACTGATTCTAACTTGTTATACAATAAAACGCCCCAGCTACTTCGCGCGTCGTATCGGGTTAATTCAGACGGTGTGAAATATGCTAATGCTGATGGAGGTTTGTATATTTATTTGAATAAAATTAAGAAACAAAAATACAGGGTGTCCCAGACCCCTGTCTGAAAATCACTTCCTACACCGTCACAGTCTAATTTTTTCATTGTTGAGAGAAAATATTTAAAAGAAATATGTAGAAAAATTTATTTAGTAATTAGTACAAAAATGACCACGCAAAAATCTTCATCACCTACTGATTAAGTCTATCACCCCAAATTCGTGTCAAGAGGTCAAGAACACACTTCTCTTGTGATGTAGTTTCTTGGATATCTCTGTATTTACCCGTGTTAGAGCTAGAATTAGAATTCGAATATATCAATGTATTTGTAACATAGTGCCCAAATGTTCCGAATGATAGGTATATCAAAAGAAGTGTTATCACTGTAAATAATTACAAAACATACAAATTCGGTATTTATATCTCCAAAGCACACTATTCTATTATTTTTCTAAATTCTGGTTTAAAATCGCAAAAAAATTTCTTAAAAGTTTCATCCATGTTATTTTTTGAAACTATACCTATATGAGCTATTATTTTTCTAAATTCTGGTTTAAAATTGCAAAAAAATTCTTAAAAGTTTCATTAATGTTATTTTTTTAAGCTATATATGAAAATTATTGAGATAAAAGAGGTGGAAAATTTTGAAATGAAATGAAGACGGTTAGATTTTGAAATAAATTTGATAATAGCGCACTTTCTTTTTGTTTTGCAGTAACAATTAAATTTGCCAAGAGAACTTGAATTAATATGTTAACAGTAAACAGTAACTAGTTTTGAAGAAGGTTAATACACAAAAATAATAACAAATAAGTATGAATTAAACGCAAAATGCGTAAACATAATTTCATAATAATATAACTAAAATATTTAAAAATATAACAAAACTTAAGAAGGTTGGTTTTCGAAGTGCCTGCTACTAGATTGTAAACATAATCGTATTATTAACCTCAATCTTTTGCTTACATGAAAATTATTATTTGATTGAAATTATTTGTAACTTCAAAATTTTCTGTTATGTTCTTTTACTTAATCCTACTACCTACAGTAATATTTAAACTATGTTAACATATTTAAAAATTTTAAAATAAGTGTAAGTGGTTTTCAAGATACAGCTTATCAAAGTTCCATTTTTTAATCCAGTTTGTTTAAACAACTTGACTGCCAGTCTTATATTTGGCACACGCACTATGTTGTAGATTAAACTCTATTAATAGATAAGTAGAGAAAAGTTTCATTAGGCGCCACTAGAGAGTAGTTTACCTATAATCGAAAAAAAAAACTGGCATCATTTTTTCGTCTTAGTGACTATTGCTGATATTGATAGGTCATTTGAAAAGTAATGAAGAATACTTTAAAAGAGGTACATCGATAAATCTAACCGTTTCACAGTAAATCCAACCTAAATTATTATTACAATTGTTAGCAGGAACTTTAAATATGTACTTAAATAACACATTAACAAACATTAAACAGTAGAAATGGTTGTCCTTCATTTCGTCAACACATTTTCTACAACTTTCAAAAAATGCTTGCTAACTCGGTGAAAAATCCGCTCTCACTAAGTTTGGCATACCTGTATTATTCTCAATTGGAGATCTTCAGTATTACCCAACGACGTGGTATAAACTATTGTTTTAAATGGCCCCAGAAGAAGAAATTCATAAAATTTAAATTGGTGATTAAGATTCCCTCATTATAATATAAATTTAATGGAACAAAAAAAAATGAGGGCTAATAAGGTAATCCGCTATTATCCCGGCCCACACATTAACAGAAAACCTACGTTAATGCTTTGTTTCAATAATCGTGTGTGGATTTTCATAAGCAGATATGTGCGTATTATGTAAATTCGTAATTCAGTAATTCCCTCACGAATTTCCACGAGTTTCATCAGTAAACAATATCAGATTAATCATTTGGTTGTTGTGCTGATATGTTTGATGCGATGGCACATTTCCAATCGCCTTGGCCGATCAACTTCGTAAATAACCTGCACTTTCTGGACATGAAATGGGAAGAATTATTTCTTGCAAAGTGCTCTCCAAGTATGTCCCGTTACTACTTCATCACCAATTTTCCTAGACTAGTGTTTGGATTTTCTGCAATTATGTTAAGAACTCTTTCTTCCTGACAGTTCTAACAGTTTTGGGGTATTTTCTATTTCCGTTAGAAACTTTGAAAGCTCCGTATTCAACAGATCTGTGAACGTTGGTAAATGTTTGGGAATGAGGAATATACCTTACAGCATAATAAAATTCAATACAATTTAAAGCATAAAAATAATTACATATTATTTAGGTTTGATTTACTGCTAGACGGTTAGATTTGGCGACTTGAATAAAGAGCACTTTTTTAAAAGAAATCTTTCAAATGATCCATCAGCATTAGTAATAAGTCACTAAAACAAAAAAAAAATGGCAAAAATGTTTGTTCGATTGTAGGTAAACTGCCCTTTAGCAGCGCTTATCGAAACTTTTCTCTAATTTTCACAATAAAGCTAAACTTATATGTGACAAATATTGAGCTGATAGCGATTATATTAAACAAGTTATTTAAAAAATATATACATATTTATGTCACTGATAATTGACATGCAGAATTACTATCACAATTTTATAAGTGTAGATCTGGGTATTTTTATAAAGTGTTCCTCAGGTATTGAGGTAAAGAACTCAAGATTGTGTAGGCGGGGTTAAAACAATGCCAGCATTTTATATAAATTTTGGAAAAATTGGTCTTTTAAAATCTAAATTATGCATTTCTAATTTAGGAGTCCGTAACATATGTTAACATCCTGTTTTGGACATTATAAGCAAATTTACAATGACTCACGAATGTCAGGAACAGATTATATCCAATGGTTGATTATTTAAAATTTTGATAGGGATTATGATCACCAGATAGATCACTATCTGCAAATCCTAAAAGTAAGTTCCTCAAATAGTTTACTAATGAAAATATACTCTTGTTTGTATTTGCTATTTTATAACAGTAATTAGTGACAAAAAATTGATTAATATAGGAATTAGACGAAATCAATATAGTAATTACATTTTAAATGTTAATCAGTATTATACAATAAAAAAAATAAATCAAACTTCATTTCTACAATAGGTATCTAATTCTTAGATTCTAAAATTTAGAAACTTATATATAGTAATTTTAGGTATTGGCTGAGCTTCCTCTTATAAAGTGACTTTACAAATTAAAATTAAATGAAAATCAGAATCTAAACATATTTGTTTCCGTCCCATATTGAAGTTACGTTTTACTTTGCAGAAGTTTTATTTCATCTTTATTCTCCAGTTTAATTCTTATAATGGCATAATATACTTTTAATAAAAGTGCATTTAATGCATGGATTGGGCTTCGAGTAACATTCCAAAAGTCTTTATTCTGAACGATTATCTGATAAAATTCTGATGAAAGGAGAAAGTTGGTTATGGTCATTTTTGGATGTTTCGTAATACAGTATTCAATTTCAATATTCTAGAAAATTTTTGACCCAAAAAAATGGACAAATCCAACACAAATGTACGTCGATTCACTTTGACCATGCGTATTATGCAGATAAATTGTAAACACACTTCGACACTTTGTATTAAATTCGAAGAAAAAGTAAATTTCAAAATGATTTTACTGTACCTCTATTGTTTTCTTTACGAAGAAAAACTTATATCCACTCTGGATTAATATTTGAAAAAATCCACACTAGAAATCTTTTACAATTATTCAAATTGCAACAGTTTGTGTCTAAAAATATCTGAAAAATTACAAAAACAAAAAATAGTTCCAGTATTTAATTACTAAATAATACTATCTTTGAGTGGGATGGTTCATGAATCACATATGTGCATTAACAGTGACTATTCCTAAGTTTCCTATTTGCTCGTATTTTACTATTTGACATTCAGTTATATTTTTCATCAACTTAACAAATCCCAATTCCCCACAAATACTAAGTAAAATATGACTACTAGACATCTCCACATTCAAAAGAAAAAACAATCAAAAGATAAAGGATAAATCATAATTTTATCTCCAGGAGACTTGAGTTATTACTTCAGTTATATAAAAATACCGCACGGTTTCTGGATTCTCACAAATTACGTACATTTGTGCGCACTGCGTCATGTAATAAATTGAATACTTCCCACATGCATAATTCCTGCTATTCTTTTAACTTAATTAGAAATATCTCATACCCATGTATTAAAGTAACTGGTGACACGCATGTCTTTTTTCCTTAAATGGTGTTGCTGGTAATTTATTAAATGAGGATCCCATGAATTTATTGTCGCCAAGAAATTAAATACGTGACTTTTCTACATTACCCATAGCTTACGGTGATGTTCTTTTACGTATGCAAACTTGCACCCGGTTGATAAAAACGTAGTACGATGCAATGTACCAAAAATACGCCTCAGTGCAAAATTGCAGTCGTTGCACATCAGCCGGCATGCGACTTTTTAAATTTGGTTTGGATATGACATTAAAATCATCACTTAAAGAATAAGACAAAGTATCAGTGAATGAAATATTGTTATTTTATTAAATGTTCAACTTGATTTCCTTTCGCTTCCATACAATAATAAAATCTTTGCTCCACTTCCCAACGAACATGTCGAAGCATTTCGGGCGTTATCGGACAATATTCTTTAATAATTCGCCGACCAAGTGCCTCAAGTGAGTTCGGTCATGTTGCACCATCCTGCTGAAATCACACATCATTTTCTGGCAAAGCGTTGTCATTTTCCAATACTTCCACAATCATGGGGTAGATATTCGTTTCCAGTAGATTCAGATACATATTTCCATCTAGATTTTCCGGTAGGAAGAATGGTCTTATGAGGTGGTCTCCCAGTATGCCCGCCCAAACATTCGGATGCTGCGTATGAATTTCATGAAAAATGCGTGGATTTTCATCACTCCAGTAGCGGCAATTATGATTGAGTATAAAAAATTTGGATTTCTTAGAGCACAATCACTCATTTCTTCAAAGAACTGTAAGCGGCGATCAGGATCATCTTCATTAATTTCTTGTACCTACCAAATTGATTTTATATGGGTGATACTCATGCATTTTAGGTACAAAAATTCCTTGCAAGTTTCCCGATACTCAAATTTAGTTCCGTTGTGATGTGACCCATGTCAGCTACGCGATTTACGTGATATTTTACGGAATATTGTCTCGAGAAGACAAGTCGAGACAATATTGTCTGGTTTAAAGTAAAATAGGTAAAAAAGTTGAACCGATAAGAGTATGAAGTTTTTTGTTCGGAAGTGGAGCAAATATTTTATTATTGTATGGAAGCAGAGGAAAACCAACTTGAACACTTAATAAAATAACATTCTGTCATGCATTGATATTTTGTCTTATTCTTTAAGTGATGATTTTATTGTCATATCCAAACCAAAATTTAAAAAATCGTATGTCGTTGTGAGCAGAATTGAATAAGCTTTAAAATGAGGTGTCACTGAACATATAGGGTGCCATTTAAAGTTTAAGTTTATTTTATTCACCTGCTTCCATTTCACCAAAACTTACGCCATCACGTGTCCCCCTTGAAAAGAAAATCGACGTGTCACAGTGTTTTTATTTTTTTTAATTCCGATATTTTCCAGGTGGAAAGTTTTAATTGGAACACCCTGTTTATATCTCCAACATGCGAAATTTAGTGATTTTAATTCTAGGTATCTGCTCTAGATATCCAAGAGGGATGCCAACTTGAGAATATAAAAAAATATTAATTCTAACACAAAGGGTCTAGCAGAAGAATCTACCATTGACAGAAATTCAACCTCGCATCTCGCTGCGTTCTGGTGATAATTGATTAAATAGACGCTAGAGCGGGTATTTTTCAAAATTGTTTTTTTTCGAGAAAACTATTGCAGCTGCCCTAATGAAACAAAAACTGTTCGTTAGACAAAACATTAGTCTACATTACATATTTTTTATAGAATTTTTCTCTTATTTTTATTTACTATTAAAAAAAAATAAAAATATTTTTTTCAAGATTTTATTCTTAGTTCACGCAGAGGTACACAGAAAAAAATATAATCTAGCTTACTATGTCTAGTATTACTACTTACCAAAAAGTGCATAAATATAAAACTTCTTATGTCCATCTTAGGTACTAATGACTTCCCATTTGTGACACCATTATCATCTGTTTGTTGCTCAAAAATGTATTATGTAGTAGTTAAAAATGTAAGGAAGACTTTGATTTTGACATAATCAGATGAAAATTGTTTGTGAAACTACAACGTTTTTAGAGAACAAGACGAAACCTATCGCTTTCCAGCTAGTCGCGTGTGCGCATTGTGCTTTGTTTACCAATCATATTTATGCCCCCACCAATATAGTAGCTCGACTTCAATTATTATCGTGTGCGGATTGTTTCGAATTACTAAAATGTTTTTTATAGTTAAACTGTTTTATGTGAACTCGCATCAGGGTTTCGATTTGATGTACCTATTTTATTTTATTTTTATTTAGTTTGTTTTGTTTTATTTTTGTTTTATCTTGTTTTGCTTTATTTTATTTGATTTATTTTGTCTTGTTTATTTTTTTATTTTATTTTATTTTGTTTTGTTTGTTTTTATCTTATTTTGTTTTATTTTACTTTGTTTTGTGTTACTTTATTTTTTTCAGAGGACAATCTTTTTATCGTTGTTGCAGTGGAACGGCCTCTGCTTCTTTCTTCGTCGGCGAAACCCCTCTGGACGGCTACTGTGTAGTGGTTGATTTTGGGTTTTGTTGAAATAAAACGCAGAATTTTTGTTGCTTGTAACGTGTGAGCTGGTCGTTTGCAACATGGAATTTTTCGTTGTAATATTGAATCGTAGACGGTGATTTGACTGCGTAGTTGCGAATTCTTTTTGTAAAGCTTGATCTAGCGCGAAGTTGCTTGAATCGAGTGTTGATAATGATCGGAGCGCGGCCGGATAAGTTGCAAACAACCAGCTGACACGTTACAAACAACAAAAATTCTGCGTTGTATTTTAACAAAACCCAAAATCAATCACTACACAGTAGCCGTCCAGAGGGATTTCGCCGACGAAGACAGAAACATAGGCCGTTCCACAGCAACAACAACGATCAAAAAATTGTCTTCTGAAAAAGGTAAAGTAAAACAACATAAAATAAAACAAACAAAATAAAATGAAACAAAATAAGATAAAAATAAAACAAAACGAAATAAATAAAAATAAAATAAAATAGGTAAATCAAACCGAAACCCTGAGGCGAGTGCAAATAAAACAGTTTAACTATAAAAAAAAAATAATATTTCGAAACAATCCGCACACGATAATTGAAGTCGAGCTACTATATTGGTGGGGGCATAAAAATGATAGGTAAACAAAACACAATGCACACACGCGACTATCTGGAAAGCGACAGGGGTTTCGTCACAACACGATGTCCTCACAGTGACAGATTCCTTACCGAGTGGTTAAATAATGATTTTGGTTGTAGATAGATTGGTTTACTTAGTATTGTGAGATGGTCTCCCAGAAATCCCGACTTAAATGCACTAGATCTCTTTTTATGGGGATTTTTAAAGCAATTGATTTACCTGTATTGCGCTTGTAGGTGGGCACTTCGAACGTTTGCTATACTTAGTTCCTTAATTCTAATATTGTTTATTTTCTCATTTTCTTAATTTTGATGTATTTTGCAATAATTTAATATATACGATTTTATCAGCCTGAATTATTTTAAGACATCATTTTAACAGAGAGGCATTATTTGATTAATTGTTTTTGTAAGTTCATATTATTTTTTACTGGAGTATTTTAATGAAAATATGTAACGACTTTTTTTACAATAAATCGAAAGGTAAATCTAAAAAACTCTTTATCCCCAATATTGGTCAAAGGCTCAGTATATTTTTTTTCATTTTAAAGGTTCATAGTAGTGATTAACTCACTCTTAGTATTCTACTGGTTCCTCACAGGAGAGTAGTAACTGACAGTGACATTTACTACACCAAATTTCAAAACAATATGTTAAGCTGTTCTAGAAATATTAATTATAATGTTTCTTTGCAAAGAAGCATTGTATTTGCTATGGCAGAAATGTTAGACCAATACTAGCATATGTTGAAGGTTATTTTTTCAAAGTTCGTCAGGTACAAATACTTAGTTTAGATTAGAAAAAAGATGAAATCACATATCTTTAAGGAAGTTAATAAGTTAATATAATTTATAATATTATTCACAATATACCGTTATTTTTGTATAAAAACATTAGAATAATACAGGATTTAGTTTTGTAAATACCTACAATCTTTTTTACTGACTGTCTGATTGTAATATAATACATCTACCACCAAAAAAAAAAATTTGTCTTAAAGAACTATTTTTTTTGTACTATAAATACATATAACTACTTGGCTTGACTTGAACTTTACATAGTTTCAATTCATGTCATGTATACATATTTTGCCTTTATGGTGTTATCTTGATTTTAGATCGTATTACTTCTGTCAATCAAATAGGGGAAGTGTGGAACTTCCATCTCATTTAAAAGAGAATATATACCCAAAATGATATACGCTTGAAATTAATATATGCTTTTCCATCAGACTGCAGAGAGCATAAAACAGTTTTATACTGTATTATTTTTAAAGTTTAAAGGGGTCTTCCCTTTATCCTATTTTCTTCGTCGAGATAGCCATCCGTTTCGAACAAAGTTGCGCCGGATGATAGCGAGGATTGCAAACAAAGTTGTTTTATTACGTCGCATAAAAATTTTACAATTTAGTAACAGTTTCTATCACATAATTATTAAATATGCAACAATGTATAATTAGATAACGTACTCTAGTGAAGACATAAAATATGTATATCTATATACAATATATGTATACAGGGTGTCCCACCGGGAACTGCGTCGATCGATGTCTAGGAAAGTACTTCTCCGAAAAATTTGAAAATTTGACAAGATGACAATGTCCCTGAAGCGAACACAACTAAAATATCTGGAACTCTCCAGCACTAACTTCGTTATTTTAAAACGAACATCCTATATATTATTACATTTTCGAATTCTACGTGAAATTTAAGGGTCACTTTATTAAATACATATTCCCTATACCTAGGAGTTATCGAATTTGAGAAATATTTAAAGAAAAAATTTGACAGATACAAGAGTACGCCGATCAAGTGGATTTTTGGTACCTGCAAAGGGCATAAGTAATACTAAATTATGTATACCAACAAATTAAAACATTTAATACTAGGTGTTTCATTTTTGCTGTTACATTTCGATAACTTCAAACAGCTATAACTGTATTTTTTTTACTCTATCGTATGTCGATTGAAATTTCCTTTCAAGTCATATAAGCACAGTTAGGGTTGCCGTTACTACTTTTAGAGACATTTGCAATTTTCTATTTTTTGGACAGTTTTTCTCTTATCAGATCTGTTGTCAAATTGGCCATAACCAGAAACAATTGAAATAACTTGACATTTAAGTTAGTTGTCAAATTATTGTTGCGTCTGAATAGTTTTTGCCGATAATTTAAATAAAAATGCCTGGGGATCGTTTAAATTATACTAATGAGGATTATTTTAATTTGTTTCTTATTTATGGAAAATGTGACAAACTAATTTCAAGAACATGTGGACAATTTGCAGCTTTTTCTAAAAGAATGTTTGGTATAATGTGCTCTAGTTTCAAATATTTCGTTAAATAATTTAAAAATAAATATCTACTTTTTGTATCAGTTGGGTCCGACCAATCGTATTTTCTAAAATATTCTACGTAGGTAGTGGATTTCTTCATCCTGTATCTATTACGGGCAAAGGGCCGTTGCCGTTGTGTATTTGTTTTCGTATTTGGAATTTTTACAATTGTGCTATTTCTGGGACCAACTAACTAAAATATAAATGTATTTAAGTTTTGTGTCATGTTATAGACTAATCATAAATACCTTAAGGATTAGATATCTAGGGTGTTTGATTTAAAATGGTAAGTTTTTTCTATATTTGTGTCCAATATTTCCTTCTCAAATTTTGAAATGCCAGCCTCCTATTTACGAAAAAATATGCAAAGTAATAGAATGAAATTGAATTTCAAAATTGCTTCTTTGTTTATAGATAAAACCAAAAAATGTCTTGAAACCATATAACATAGCCGTTTAATTTTATGAAATACTAATACCATATTTGATAAGTTGGGCTTACCGTGAAACGTCACTTTTGACTTTTACATAGAAATTAGGTTATTTTATGTAGTTATTAAATTATTTTCATTGAAGCAAACAAGCATTGCGAAAATTACGGGAGTAAGTCACGGAGTCGGAAAGTTCGATAGTAATTAATTAAAAAAAACTATAGAAATATATATATATATATATATATATATATATATAGGATGATTCAGTCATAATGCCAATAATTTNTTATATATATATATAATATGGGAAAATACACAACTTGTAATAATTTCTTATAATTAATTTTTATTACCCTGTATATTTACGTAGAAGTATGTACTGTAATCGTCCAAGAATAATTAAAAATAAATTAAAGATTACTCCTATTAAAGAAAAAACGGAAACTCATTAATCAACTTTGACTATAATATGTATAAAATATTCATCAACTCATTTACGGGCCCAATTAAAAATTGAATTCAAAAGAACAGAAGGTCATTAATTAAAAATAATAATACAGTAAATTTGTGGTTGCGTAAAGTACAAGATAAACAGTGACATTCTGGTCCCAGTTTTGAATATTACCTAAATTTTATTCACAAACTTCTTTTAGTAGTTAGGGGAAACGTAGGTAAGGTAGTATTTAGTTAATAATTCTTTTTTCACAATGAAGAGTAAAGTAGAGAAAGTCAAAAATAAATTATAATCGAACCTGATTTTTACAGACAGAAAGTAAGTAAATAAAAAACGTATTATCTCTACATCATCACTTTACTCCAAATTACCTAACGCTTCGAAATTATCTGTCAACCTTTAAAAATATGAAATTTGAATTTAATTTATGTCGGACTTCTCGTCAAAAAAAAACGGCGAAGTTATAACATCAATTTTTATTCGGTTTTCCAGTAGGTTGGTATTAATGTCTTAAAATAGTATAAATTATTTATTAAAAAGTAAAAATGTATTAGATTCTAAACGGCCCTAGTATGATGTCTTTATTACATTTTTTTTTATATAAATTGAAAATAGCATTTTCAAATAGTAAGAGATTTCTTTTAACCTATTTAGAGGCTAACTAATGGTAGGTTCAAGATCATCTGTACGAAACAAAACTTCGCTTAATTTTATCTAAGTAACTAAAGTAACGGAATTAAAGGTAGAAAAGAACTTCTTACTCCTCGAAATAAATAGGTTTTAGAGCTTTCAACCACAATTAGGAAAACTGGTTTAGGTATCCGTTTTCTTATATGTTTCAAAGAAACAAACATTATAAGATATTAAAAATATTAGAGAATTTAAAGAATATAACATAGCCATATTACATTTATGGCACTATAGAAAATTAGATTGATAGGAAGTCTACAAGGACCATACTTTAATTCTATAATTAAACGAGAAAATTTATTTGTGCATCTAGAGAATATTATAATTATGCCAAAGTAGTTACGAATAACATCACAAAAAGAATATAAATTGTAAAGCTTCCCAGGAATTTAAGCCTGTTAATTTTGATTCAAAAATTTATTAAAAAAATTGCAAATAAAGTACTTTCCTTCGATGAAAAAAATTTACTAACAAATTGCAAATATTACAACTTACAACTTTATTGTCGTTGAATAAAATAGCTGAATCTAAGTAGCAGTAGAGTTTTTCTGTAGATTAAACTTTATACAGGGTGCTCTGAAAAGCGTAACAAACCTAACTTATTGATTTGAAAATCGTTACCATAACTCTAATTAGGTGTACTGTGTTTCTATTTTCTATACGTTGATTACTATTTAACATTAAAAATACACAAAAATCCCATTAAAAAAATTCAGTTATAAAAATAAAAAGTTTTCCATCTAGTAAGATAGTAAGAAGAGATAAAAATGGCCGTCAAAATGTATACAGCAATAATATTTTCTTAGTAATATTTTTATTTAATTATTTTTGACAAGAAGAATAAGATATGTGAAATATTTAAAACATTTTATATAATTAAAACACTTTATTGCTATTATAAGGGTGTAAATAAATAAGTGCGAAAATATTCAGGGGGTGATACCCTGTGGAAAAATAAGGTAGGACTTTCATATAAAAAAATCTCATTTGAACATACCCTGTGAAAATATAACCGCTTAGAAAAAGGGTGACAAAAAAGTAGTTTTTATTTTTTTTTTCTGAAATACCTACCAAAAAAGTGACAGAATTGAAATTAAATAGACATCTTCTGCTATCGAGAAGGCACTCAGTAAACCATTTGTTGATTTTTCTCTACGTTCGTAAGGGGTAGAAAAAGCCACCCGTAGGACTTGTTTTGTAAGTAACATTTTTCTTATTGTCCTTATCTTATCATTTAAAAATTAATTTGTCATTTTTTCGTACAATTAACGATTTCTTAGCAAAAAATTTATATAAAATTAATTACATGGCATATAATAGCAAAATACCGCCTTAAAATATTTATGCTAAAAATTCTATTTACCGATAAAATGCAAAAAGTGATACATACACAATAATTGTTTTATTTTTTTCTAAGTTTACTGCTTATTTTGTTGCTACTTACAAATAGGTACTTTAAATGTGCGTTAGTCATATTTATATATTTTTAATTTTTCTATTATTTCATTTACAAAAGAATGAGTATAACTTATTACACATGGTGTCCAATAAATTTAGACAATAATTCTAGTCATTCAAAAAATAAACGTACAAGTTCCTATGGCACGTTTTCGAATATTAAAGTTACTTTCTTTATAGCTAATATTTTCCCTTAAGTTAAGTCTATAACGAGTATTGTTATAAATTAATCAATGTAATGAAAGATTTTTCAGATTTTAATGGTTAGAAATGAATTACACATACTTTTTATATTTCATCCTACTTTGTTTAGGTGTACTGGAAATACTAGGTATATATTTCACTGTGAAAGTAATATTCAATTAAATAAAACATGTGGCAAATAAATATTTTACAGACAATACATTTGAACTGTTTTGAATGCTCCAAAACATTAAATTAGCTAGTCCTTTCTCGCAAACGGTTGATGTTATCGGCTAGGAACAAGAAGGCCTTTTTGTAATATTTTTGAATGATTGTTTAATATTACCTAAGATGATTCACTAAATTAACATAATTAATTATTGAACCGTTTACGGAATTTTTTTGATTAGTATGTTTTGTAGGTGCAATTTGTTAACAGTCGAATTAAAGAAGAATCACTTAACTGAAAAAACTCAAAATATTGACTTTGTTCGCTCAAGACAATTTCCAACAATTTACAAATTTTTATCTGCGCATAAGCGGTTTCAGATTAATTTGGATTTGGTTGTAAATAAAAATCAGTCTGGTGATTTTATGTTTGCATCTAACTTAAATATATATTTTTATATTTTTTATATTTATAAAACAGAACAGTTAATATTTATTTTGGTTTGATTGATTGAGCTGAATTTGATTTATGATACAAAGGTAAATGAAATATAAACGGTATTTTTGTTCCCGAGTGTCTACGGTTGGTAGGACTGGACCCGCCCTTCTTATATGCTTGGGTGGCTTCATTAGAAGTGGCGAGAGATGGCCATTCCATACATCAGTAAGCCTCACGATGTCGGAGCAACGCATAATTATAAAATTTCTTGCTCCTGAAGGAGTTCACACGACGGAAATTTTCCGGAGATTGACTGCACAGTTCAGGGACTCAACATTGTCAAGGACACGTGTGTTTGCCTGGCATGAACAGTTCCAGGAAGGACGAGAATTAGTGGAAAATCAGAAACACGATGGCCGCCTTCGGACCAGCATTACAGACTAAAACATTAGCGCGGTTCGAGACTTTCTTGAAGATGATCGACGGGTGAGAGTATCCGAAATTGCAGAACAGGTCGGAATAAGTTATGCGAGCTGTCAAGTGATCATGATAAACGACCTACAGTTCCATAAAATGTGTGCCAGATGGATCATTCGCCTTTTGACCACAGATCAGAAGTTGAGACGTTTGTCACTACACTGCCGAGTCGAAAAATAAGCCAGTATGGAGTGACGGAGTAAAGGGAAAGCAGCCTCAGTGAAAGCCAAGACTTGACTGTCAGCTGGCAAAGTTCTTTCAACCGTATTTTTCAACTGGCGAGGTATTTCGCTCATTAATTTTTTGCATAAGCGACGCAAAATGCTCCATAAAACATGCTCCATAAATCCAAAAAATGCTCCATAAAACAAAATGTATAATAAGAACATAAAGGTTCATTTGAAAACTTTCTAAAACAGACAAACCAAAAACATACAAATTAAAGCCTTGTGTCAGTACGTCTTTAGGTACACAAACAGAGCGTGGACCATTATCCCAAGATCGAGTTATATCTTTATCAATGGAGGAAGAGCGACCATATCAACGTCGTCTATCCCTAGTATTTGTTGAGGTTGGTGTGAATAGTGAATCGTCAACTAACAGTTGGTTAGTGATTCACTGTTTAATTCCGTACAGACTCAATCAACTGAAATGAATAGGATTTAGGCATCACATAAATGGGGATAACTTATAGCAATACGTCCTAGGCGGCGAAGAATACCATTTTACAATACTTTGGTTTGTTTTTCTTTATTTTATTTATACTTATGTAACTGATGTTTTCGTCACATTAGATCTTGTTGAGGATTTGAATTATTTTGTTGTTTACGAAGTTAAAAATGCGGAACTCTTTCTTCAACGCGAGTGTGGTTCAAAATAAATTATCTTGGTCCGTCTGCTCGTAAGTTGTTAGTGTAGTGTCAAAAATTAATTATTCGCCTTTCTTCGCAAAACCGGCGTTTGACGCTATGCACAATAATTATTAGGCTACCTACTTCAGCCAAAACATCGAAAAATGTCAATGATATTTTCTAATGCAGTCAGAGACATATCATTTCCTTCTTCAGAAGAAACCTCAAAGTCAAGAAGTCTAAAATGCTAATGATATGGCAACCAGTACAAAAATTGTTCAGCCATTAACAACTGCCACTGAAGTCTGCAAACCAAGCCGATACAATTCCGTTTTCGAAATGTGAACCAGGTAGTGAAGTGCTGAAAATTTTCGCTAAACTCAAAACAATTAGGTATTTACTTTCTCATTATAATATGCATATTTTCGGCTTAGTAAACAAAATAAGTTTATAATACTCTTGACGCAAGGGATTTTTTATTTCAACATTTCAATATCAGATCATTTCATTAGACAAGAATAAACTCTATAAAACTGAAATGCATTTAATCTGCTGAAACATTAGAAATGGAGGTGTGCCAGATTCGGACTTGATAACGGCCCGCCTTTAGAAAGTTTGACCCAAAGAGGAGCTCTTGTTAAAAATGCATGTCCTCAGTTTGCGATAACTTCTAGCCTTGCCTTTATGTCCCGAGAAAACTTGTAACTGTGATGGGGAACTTCCGCTAATGTGAGTAATTTATTTTTATTTCTAATTCAAAAATCCATCCGCTTCTGAATCTTACATGTAATTTGACTTTACCTTTATCCTAAATGGAAACTAATATATATATTTGAAACGTTTTTTATTTTTAAGCGAATTCATCGTTACATCGTTACAATGAAGGAAATTATTACATTCTTTCTAAAAATATATAATAATAATAATAATTAGGGAGGTAGTTCAAATAACACTTCAGACTCATTATACAATGAGTTCTTATGACATATATTAACATGTCAGGTACATTAGATTAAATGGAAGAGTATGGAAGAAAGATGGAGTTTATGAAAATTACTTCTTTGTGTTCGAAACGCGTCAATCTTTTTACCTAAAACCATAAAAGTAATAAGAATAAAGGTATAGTAGGTAATCTGAACACATGGACACAGAAGATAAAACAATTTATCTTCTGTGACATGGAGCTAATTCTCAAAATTCTGTATTATTCTGATCTGTTGCCAGAAACCGTTATCATGCTTAAATAGTGACAATACAACACGTGTTTTTAATATTTGGACCCACATAGTCGTCAGGGTGTCAGAGGCATCAATCAGTGTTTTATCAATTATTATCTACAATACCCAACGAACTAAAATCCCAACTAACATCAAGTTTCAGTATAATATAAATGATATTCTATTGACTATATTTACTTATTTTTGGCATATTTTCATTGCTTTTTTGTTATGTTAGCTCTTCTGGCACAAAGAAAAACAAATTTAATAAAACACCAGGGGTTGATTTTAGAAAGTTATCTAAATAATAAATATATCCTATTTTCGTTCCCAAAACTCTAATCAACTTGATTGGAAAAAATCTTACAAAAATTAAAAACATATTTGACCTTCAATCAGTCAGTTAAATAGAAAAGTTAACAACTTGTCTTAGTATAGCGTAATCGTGAACAACAATTATCACAGCCCCACACAAAACAAGTGGGAGGTCCGAAAGACAAGACCATGGATGGCATCCATATGTTTTTTAGGTTACTGAATCCGAATTCTATGTCCGTTAAGGTGAGTTCAAGGTCACAATATAGAGAATCAATAACCAACACAGTAAATATACTCGTACATATCTATACTTTTTTGGGGTCGCTGAATCAGAAACAGGGCGGACCCCTGTTTCTGATTGCCATGATCAGGTCATGAAGTTTTTGCCCGTTTTTATCACTGCCCCTGTGACGGTCGCATTGCGCCAGGTCAGGTTTTACAGTAGACCAGTTTTCAGTGCCGTGCAGAAGTGTATTTTTAAATAATTTTCGAATTGCCCTTTTTGATTTTTTCTTTACAAAATTGTATTTGTAACAGTCCCCTGTACATCCAGAATTTTTTTTTTTTTTGGATAAGTTCTGAATCACCCTGTAGGGTTGCCTACGCTCATTTCTGGATTATCTGTATTTAAGTAAAGAACAATCAGTGTACGAGGGCTGTATGTTAAGTACCTTGTGATATTTTTCGTAAATGTAACTTTTCACAACAATACTATCAAACTGTCAACATCAGCCATTTACATAGAGTACCTTTTGTAATTTTACAACAATGGAAGAAACTGAATATCGAGTTGAGAAAAAATACGAACCTCAGTGAAGTTTATGGGAACATTTTTATTCACAATAGCATTTTTATTACGTATTCCTCTTCCATCGCCAGCTATTTGATCGTCTATTTTATCACAAATTTTATTCGTTTATTTTTTAATATTGGTATTTAAATGTTAAGTATTTTAGGTAATCACAAAATTTAATTTTTGCCAGATATCCATGAAATATTAACTTCTTTTCACTGAAGTTCAGCAACCAAAAAAAATATATCTCAGTAATTCTTACGTGCAAGTTATAAAGTAATAAAAGTCTTAAAGCAAGTACAATTGATCATCCTGATAATGCCTTGATAAAGCTAGAAAATGGAATTAGAGTAGAGTAATGATCTCCACAATTTGCATTTAGAAGCTAGATAAAGGAAATGGTGTGTCGTGAATAGAGCGAACGGCTTTAACTTAAACTCGAACTAGCCTTTTAGTGCAGATTTTCCATGAAACCGAAGCCCCATAATACTCACTAGGCACCGATACTAACATTTATATCATAAAGTTATAAACTTGTGGCAAATAATGAGTCTAGGGGGACTTATAATAATACTAAGTTTCGTCTAGCCCTGACACTGTTAGATATGCAGGATTTGACCTAACCTCGCCCTACTTTTCATTTATGAAAAGGGGGATGAATAAACGCGTAGATGTATGATACTTTATTACTGACACCATCATTTAAGAAACTCTGACCTTAGTTTAAAGTCACGAGGGAAAATAAACAAAAAAATGAAAAAGTATATTCTATCATTAGTATTCGTATTTTTTGCTCTATTTTAAATATGTAAGCTACTTCAAACAAATTCAAAAACTGTTTAAAAATAATCTTATTAAATGTCAAAGTCAAACAATATTATTCGATACCAGAAACCTAGATGCATATTCAAAATATATCTATAAACAAGAATATCGAACTGCTCATATTGAGGGAAACAACTACTACATGCTCCATTTAGCAATAAATTACACCAGCAGTACCTAATAAACTAGTAATAAATTATCAAAATTAGAAACTAAAAATGGTATGTTTAAATATAAGAGAGGCACACAAAAACAGAAAATTGGTATGTTCCAAAGAGTAGACCTATATATCATGTATTTTGACGCGCTTAATCCAAATCCGGAGGCATAATTGCTCCATCACCCTCAATTTTTCTTAAATCGCGAAAAACAGCCCTTAAATACAGAAAATACGGAAAATCTCGCTTTGGATCAGCATTAAAGTGACTGCTGGACCATATGTATATATATATTTTGATGCGCTGAATCCGAATCCGAATTCACAATTGCTCCATCACATCTAAATTTTTAAATCGCCCACGAAAAGTCTCACTCTAGGAGGCATTTAGAATAAATGTAAAAAGAATGAAAGTTGCTGCAGGACCATATGTATTTTGAGGTGCTGGAGCCGAATCCGAAGTTGATATCACTTTATCATTTTTCAGTATTTATACCGTGCAAAATAACGCTAAAATCTGAGAAATTCCTCCTCAGAAATAGACAGACCTTCAGTCTTTTGATGCCCGCATAGAGATGAGGGTATTCAAAGATGTGAACATCGTTTCCAGATATGAAATGATGTTTCTTTTACTTCTTTTTCCTTTTATAAGGAACTCTTTTATCTTCAAAAGGCCTATGGAATGGTTTTCTTTCGCTTTTCTGTGTTTTGGCTCGTTTTCCCTTTTAAGCGCCCAATAGAAATCTGTCGTCATATTAACATCTCACCTTCCTGGGTACCTACGCCCCATTTCCTTGCTATCTTGGTGACCCTGTTGTTCGCCGTAGTTTCCGAGGTTCTCCGAAAAGTAGTCAAGATGAGAGTATAGTAAATGCAATTTCAAGTTTATCCCAAACCTTTGAAGTTTTCCAGCAATTCCTTAACTGGTAATCCTCAATCTTCTGATTCCCCAGGAAATTCTGAGTGACTTTCTTGAAACTTTGCTATGCTGCTCTTTCAGTATCATTCATTTTTGTGATAAGTTTTTCGTCCTCAACCCGGTACGTATTTCAGGATAATTGAAAATAACATATTGAAAATAATAATTATAAATAATATTTTTTGAATATTTTGAATCTGTGAAAAAATTTAAAAATTAATGAAATAAACCCTTGCCCCCAAAGGATCAGTCAAGGCTTATTTTTATGAAAATAGTTTGACCTGACCATAAAAACCTAACCTTACCTAACCATAAAATCTCACACTGAAATAAGCAGAAAAGTACAAAAAATACATCACTTTGTATCGTACACTTTAAAATGTTTTGAAAATCTATATTTTCGTCTTCTGAACTTTTTTGATTTTTCGTTTTAGTTGCTTTGACAGTTTTTGACAATTTGACAAATACTGTCAAAAAATGTTCGGAAGACGAAAACAGAGATATTTTCGAAACGACAACAACTTTTTAATATGCACGATCAAAATGATGTGTTTTTTGTACTATATTTTGTATTTATCTGTTTTTTTCAATGTGATTTTTTGGTTAGGCGAAACTAGGTACTTTCATAAAAATAACCCTTGATCGATCCTTTTGGCATACTAGTTGGCTTCACTAATTTTTAAATTTTTTCACAGTTGGCAAAATACCCAAAAAATAAAGATAAAGAAAAAAACTAAAACTATGCCACAAATAAATAACTTCAGCCAATATACCTAGAATATGATGTTCTTTACCTAGAATAGAATGATGGGGTAATCTTTTTGTAAGATACTTTTAAGAATTTAAAAGACTGTTTAGTAAATTTAACAGACGAAGAGCATAACAACACACTAGTTACTGGTTTCATGGCGATCTTGACTTTAACCATTTTGGAGGCTTAAATGGGGGCAAAGTTGCGTAACGAGGGGACCAAGATTATGCATCTAAAAAATCAAGGTAGCAAGATTAGTTTTCGAAATATTTGAATAAAACCGAAATTTTGGAAATCCGTTTTTGTTTCATTTCAGCCTTGTTTGAGGTGATATTGAAATAAGAAAAACACTTTCTCATGGTCCCTTTCTGCCCTCTATCGAATGGCATAATCAATTTTTATATGTAACGTTTCGTCTCTCCAGATCCATCATCAACTTCATTTTTTTAAATACGACCCTAGAAATTTTATTACATATTTTGCAAGCCTTCATGATCCCCAATACTGCCTCAGCCCGAATCAGATTCAGACGTTTTGTCTCGAAAAATTCATCTTCAGTGTATTCGTTCCAAATTTATCTAAATTTTTTATTTAGATTTCTTTGTTTATTGAATTATCGTACACTGTAAGTAGCGATAAACCCTGTTAAATCCATCTAGTTATTTAAACTATTACCACCACGTGTTACAATAAAACATTTATTATTATTAACTATTACCATCACTTGGTCAAAATTAAAACATTATTACAAATTTAATTTTATTATGACAAATTCATTCTTAAAATTGCATATGAACAACCAAAACGGCAACTGAATATTATTCTTTAAAAAATTTCAGTATATGTTCAAAAACATTTTCGTTTTGGCGAAGGTTGAAAATGAAGATCAGCGTAATATGTATTATCGGAATTTATTATATCTGTAACCGCAAATGTCGGATGTATTTGTATGAATATCCTGCAAAAAAAAAATTGATCGGACTTTGTTTGAATTTTGAGCACTCGAGAAGCCTAGAAATATCTATGGACACGGGAATAAAACTCTAATAATTTTTTATTTTAATGCGAGGTGGTAATAGTTTAAACAACTAGATGGATTTCACAATGTCTAACGACACTTACAGAGTACGATAATTCAGGAAACATAGAAATATAAAAAAATTGGTAAATTTGGAACGAATACATTGAAGATGAATTTTTCGAGACAAAACGTCTGAATCTGGTTCGAACAGAGGCAGTACAGTATTGGGTGGTCATGAAGGCTTGCAAAAAATGTAATAAAATTTCCAGGGTCGTATTTAAAAAAATGAAGTTGATGATGGTCCTGGAGAGACGAAACGTTACATATAAAAATTGATTATGCGATTCGATAGAGGGCAAAAAGTGGTCATGAGAAAGTGTTCTTTTTTCAATATCACCTCAAACAAGGTTGAAATGAAACAAAAACAGATTTCCAAAATTTCGTTTTTTTTTTCAAATATTTCGAAAACTAATCATGTTAGCCTTTATTTTTTAGAGGCATAATGTTGGTCCCTGATTACGCAACTTTGCCCCCATTTAAGCTAGTTTGTATCTCTTACCGTTTTTTATCTCAAAAACGCAACGTTCAATTGTTTTTTATGTACTTTAATATTGCAACAAAATTGACTAACTTCGGTCTTTACAATTTTTCTTTAAACGGAAAGGTAAAAAGGATAAGCGAGGTAGAATATTATGTAAATGACCCTGTAGGTTATAAATTTCATCCATTGGTTATAATTTTCAAATTTTTATGTTTAAAAAAAAACCTAAAAATAAGAAAGTCATAGAAAAAATAGTCAATAAGAAATACTGTAAAAAATATAGTATTTCATATTTGAATAGAATGCTTTTTCAGACTTACAGTAGTATGGCATAATTGATCGGTCTACCTCTAATAGTAAGAAAGGTATTAACTATTAGAAAATACTACAGGTATAACATGACATGTGACCATATCTTATTTATCGTTAGAGAAGTGTTCCATCCGAATATGGCATAATGTATAAGAGTTCCATCAAGAAAATATCGTAAACCCCAGAGTTCCAAAAATATCGTGTAAGTTTAGTTTGTAATGCATTTTAAGGATACCCTGTATAAAATTTAATGCCATCGTAAAATAAGCTACAACCGTTGAGTGTTCTCACTCAACGCAACAACTTACTCATTTAGCATCTCTTTCTAATAAAAAAGTTAAGATAGGGTAGCATTTACAACCAGTATTACGCAGATGCTACATGGTAACATGAAATCAGCTGGTGGATAAATTTTATATTTGTAGGTACTTTTTCAGTAGTATTTACACCTATAAATAATTTTCTTGTAAATTAAAAAACTACTGTAGTCAACTCTCCTGCTTACACGAATAAATATTTCACAAAGAGAAATGATATATCATAGGTAGTTCCATAGTCATTATTATGCCAACCAAGCAAATTATGAAAAAGCTAGTATCTAATTTCGTCGTAGATAGATTACTTACTAATAGATGCTAGCATATTGTACAATTACCGCTTGGAAAATATTCCTTAACTTTTTGCAATACATGACACTAAGAATGATTTATTCATTATTATGGTCAATCTCAAGGAGAAACTGGAATATATAGATAATCGAAAAAAGAATAGTACTATACTAACTGCATAGCCTTTATAAATGATTACAAGCCACGTCACCAGTAATTTTGTTCCCTACATGTTGGCAATTAAATTTCGGTGAAATTAAAAATTATTAAAACAATAAGATCTACATTAAATTAAAACAAGAGATTCTATTCGATTTTCACGAGATTCTATTCAACCAATCAGCAATCGTATTATTTCGAGCGTAGGCGTAACGGTTTGTTACTGTTCATTGTAAACGGATCATTAATATTGGTGACGCCAATATTTAGGTAGTTTTCGTTACCAGTACCAGTCGTGCAATGTTGGGTTGCCTAACATCGGCGATCACGTGGCATGTAAACATTTATGAAGGCTCTATATAGTCAGCTTATATTGAAAGACGAAAACAATTGAAAAAGGAAAAAACGTTATATTTGCAGAATTTTTATTTTCTTCTTTGTAGCATCGATAGAGAGCATTTTTCAAAATTAAATTAGAATTTTAATTTTTAATCAATATATACATATTCCCTGTCTTAAAATCGTAAAATAAATGATTTGTAATTTAAAATTCAACATTCCATTTCCAGCAGGATAGTACCGAGAGCTCACTCACAAAATTTCTCATTTCCCTAGTCATTCGTTTTATATTTTTCCACTTTAATGAAACTGCATATTGGCAATTTAATCTAGCCCGTTTTTAGCTAAGCAATTTTTAAAGGGATCAAGTCCTTTCATATAAATTTCCTGTTTCAATATTATTGGATGAAAGTGTTACAATTTTCCCTATCATCTTTCTTTAATTACACCTATTTCGGAGGACTAACAATTATCTATCGAAACAAAGAGAAATAAACTCTAAAACTGAATAACACGTTTTTTTAATTTTAATGTTTTAAATGGTCTTCTTTCGCTTCTTCGTAAAATTAAAATGCACACTGCGTTCTTTTTGTACACATTTTCCAGCATTGTAGTAATACGAAAATAGAGTCAAATCGAGTTGTGTATACCTTAAATTTAAAATTGTCATAAAAGGAAGTCAATGCGATTGAGATTCGGTTTTTCTGTTAGTCATTTTATTTTTAATTAAAGAAAAACTTCATCCAATGTAAATCTTGTTTTCAAAACTTACAATTTAAAGACCTTTTAAATAATCGCACCCGTTATTTACAAAACCGATTTAGTTGTCATGTAGAAACCGCTGACAGTAGGGACAAAATGTTTACTTTATTTTCAGAGTGCGTCGTTATCAAATTAAAAATTGATCTGATGGTCTAACATTAAAATCAGTAGGTATATTAGTATTGTAAGTGAAAATTCTCTAGTCCTTCGTGCTAGGTCTAACGTACCTAATACGTGATTAAGAAAATCATGGTTCTTAATTTAAATAGGTACCACGAGGTCATTCACATTAAACTAACAAATATACATTTATATTTTTTTATTACCTAATTACATTATAACGTAATGCCAGGCTAGCAATCGAATTTGTAACTTCGTATAAATCGCAGACAGTTTTTAAAATTTAACACTACTCCAGTAGATAACACAATTTTTTATAAAAGTAGTTGCTGAAAAAAGTTACAGAATATTTACACACTCTAGATTTTAGGTTTCTTTAAGCTTATTGAACTGTAGTTTAGGATGTATTTGAAACTTAAAATCAAGTGTTATGTTTTGCCGTTGTAAAACAGCAACTAAGGTGACTAAATATTTCTGTTGTTTGAAAATGCAGAACAAATCCTTTTCGATCTTCCCATAATACGGGTATAAATTAAAAAAATATATGGCTTTGCTGATGGGAAGACTCCTCATCTAAAGTCCATGCATGTTCCGTGTCCCATATGCAAAAGGTGTTAATTTTTCAAAATGTCTTTGTTACGACTAGTAATTTGAATGAATTAGCAATAATTTTATAAAAAAAAACTATGTATGTACCTACTATCCAGTGACGTTTTTGATTCTTGTTGCCAAATTTATGTAAACAGTTAACTTTTAAACTTTTTTTAATATTTTTTTTCCATTTCTTTACGTTAGAGGTAAATTTGTACAATTTTATTACTACGCTACAAATAGACGTTATGATGCGGTACCGTTGAAGCAACAGACTTCTGTTCTAAAACACATAATTTCGATAGAAGACTACACAATTTAACGCCATTGCAATACCGTCCGTCTATGGCCTATGGCCTTCAATTATGATTTTTTATACATGTTTCTTATAGTAAGCAGACATGCTTAACGTCCATTTTGCGTGTACTTATCACATATTTACAGCACGCACAAAGAGCAGTACTCGGAGGTTTTATTTTACTGACACGCCTATGGCAACACAAGCAAAAATTTAGCAGGAAGTAACTTCCTCCATATAAGTTAGGAATACTTTCGTAATAAGCTGTGAGTAGTTCTAATTAATAAACTATGAATAATATCAAACACTAATGCCACTTTCGAAGGTACCAAAAGTCACCTTATTAAGGTTACGAAGGTATATTATTTGACGCAATTGTTATATTTTGGCCCCAAATAGTATGTGGTAGAATTTGTGCTGCTTCATTGTGAATTGTTCACCCATATAAGTCTTATTTACACATAAAAATATAAGCAGGCAGCATGTTAATAAAAATGTATACTGTTAAAGTTAAAAGTTTCAGTAAAATGTATTTAATATTGTTTATTCTCTTCCAGATCTCACTCCCGTAATATCAAACTTAAATGCTCAGAAATAGTTATTAAGTCTTCAGACACTCAGTTTTACTTGAAAATGGTTTAAAACTTCTATGTCAAGACCAAATAATAATGTTACAACTTTGTTTACCCTTCATTAAAATAGTTCAGCAAATTATATCCATTGAGAACGACAGACGACAAAAGACCCCTTAGTCTCACATTATTCTAATATTACAGTCATGGTCTTGTTATAATACTATTAAAAACCGCTTTGCAGAATACTATGACTGCAAAAAATTTAACGTTGAATATTCACTTCGCCAGAAATAATTTTCGTATAGCCTTTGAAGTAAATTTAGCTCATTAATCAATAGGCGATGAAATTTCGACAATGCAGACAGCATATACAGCAACATTGTTAACTTCAGGGCCACTTGGTACCGTCACTTATTCCCTTTATATTGTTCTCGGATTATTTGAAAACTACTTAACTGAAAGTTTTTTTGTACTCAAAAAATATATTTTTTTACTAACATTTGCGTAAGTAATGTAATAATATAATATGAACAGAAATAACATACACTCAAATACAAGAAATCTACTAACAATAAGTATATTCTTTTTCTATATAATTTCCTGGTATGGAAATACATTTTTCCCATGGAATAAAGGGTCATTTTAACAGCCTAGAAACCTGCATTATTACCTTATGGCCCGCAAAACACATCTCTCCTTTAGCAGCTCAAATAAATAACGGTCACATGAAATTAAGTCTGAACTATAAGAGTAGTGCCGTAATCCTAATCAGAATTTCAAATAAACACTAGCAGTGTAGAAGTGTTTAAAAATTGGATAACTTCTTCTAGGACCTAGCATAACAGTAAAGAATATAAGTATTGGTCGCAATTGATGGTTTTGATTTTCAATAATCCAAATATTATACATTTTAGAAACAAATTTTAGAAAGAAAAGCTTTCTTGATCTACACTTGAAGTCTCATTAAATATTACTTTGATTAGCTTTTTCTTCAATAGGAGACTAGTAGATTTTTTGATGATTCAGCAGTAAACCAACCTTTTGAATAGTAAACTGTAATAGAAAAAAATCAATATTCTTACGTTGTTTCTTTCTAAGGATTTCAAATTACGTGAAAAAATGTGCCGCAGTCATTTTTACCCATTTAGATATCGTGGAAACAAGAATATTGATATACTTGCGAGGTGAAGTATTAGGTAGATAACAATTGTATTGTTCTTAATCTTTTTTTTTGTAAGAATTGCATATAATATGTGTATATTATCAGGTTTATACCTAATGAAGAAAATTATTATATATTGTCTGAAAACAGAACAATTTTGTAAAAAAAAATCCGAAAGAGCAGTTCGAAAATGATTAAAAATACAGTTATGCACGGCACTGGAAACTGGTCCCAAGGAAAGAAATAAATAAAATTTGAAACCACCTATTTTATAGCAGCAAATTCAACTGGTTTTGCCGCTTTGTTATTTATTAATAAAATTTATTTGTGGTTTTATTTAATAAAATAATTTGACATACCATATGTTACAACAACTGTTCAAAATTTCGTCCACCGATGTGTAAACACAATTGAGCCCGTCTTACCCAGTTTCTACGAACTAACGCAAATGTTATCGTGCTTCACCATAAGACAAATGTTTCACCATAACACAAATGTTGTCTTGCTTCACCATAAACTCCGAGTTGCTATAAACGTACGCCATTTTTGACACTTGAAAAACTAATTTATACCTACACAATTCGGAATCACCTGGGACCACGTGGAGAGAGAGCACAACGCGACTAGAAACTACAGTAGTCCAGCGATGTAAAGGTTGTAAATACTACAACTTCAATAATTTTCTCGGAAACTATAAGGACTTTACAAAAATTTTTTTTACGATATTGACCAAAATTTTCATGAAGCATCTATTCCCAATTTTTTTCGGATAAGTTGTGAATCACCCTGTATATAATATGATCCATCTATTTTGTAGAAATATCTTGCATACACATAGTTAATAATTTTCTTATATATTATGTAATAAAGAAATTCACAGCTGAAAATAAGTGAGTTTATATTCCACTTTTTTAGAATACCTACATTATTAACCAATACAGTTTCACCTTTGAAACTAAAACAGGATCTGATACTAAGCTTACTTTTTCAAATATAAAGAATTATGTGGCTTGGCGGAGTATTTTTTCCAACTAAAGTTCAGAAGTTCGATTATCGGCTCGGCTGAGATTTATTCTCAAAGAGAATTAATCCAATCTAACAGTGAATGTTATTCTGAACAGGTTTTTCAAGGGGACCTCTACGAGTTTTAGTGAGTTTATTCGAATGGGGTAATATTTGGTTTCTTTTTTATTTCAAGTAAATTTATATTTAAAAAATCAAAAATGATAACTTAGTTTGTAAGCTGCCATAGTATATGGCTGAACATATTTCCGGGTTGGTTTCCCGATTATTGGATTAGGCTTCTTGACTTTTAGAAATACATATTGCTTTCTTCGGATGAAACACAGAAGTAGGATATGAAGCCCGTATTCATACAGGATATTTCAGAATTAACCGTCGAAACTTTAACTTGTCTTGTCTTTGTCTCATCGAAAACAACAATTTTTATCTAATATTATCTAATTTTTTTTTTCAAAAACATCTTAATTATGGATGCTCACATAATAATACGCTTAATTCAGTTAACAAGAAATAAAACGGCACAGAAAAAGTTAGAACTAATTAGTGATAAGGTTTAATATTTAGGCTAGCAAAAAGTTGTAATAGTGAATCATTTCATAAAACAAAGCTGATCATACACATACGTTCCTCCCTTTTAAAAATTGTGGCGTATTGGAACAGCTCGGTTAGGCTATACAGGGTGAGTCAGAAATAATGGGTCAACACTGAGCTGGAGATTACTAGTCACCAAAGTATTATGTTTGAGCTCATCATGCCTTATACGAATGTCGCTGGTTTAAGAAATACAGGGTGTTCAAAGTTTAAATTTTATTCGGAAATTTATCATTAATAGAGAAAGTTTTGATAGCACGACTCTGAAAATTGGTAGTGCTGGTTTTTTTTGGTGTGAGAATTACGATTTGAAGCTTGTTTTGACGTTGCTCCTAGAGGGCGCTGGTTTCACCATATTATTTAGGTAAATCAAAACATGTTTTTTTTTTATCTGTTGACCTATGTTTAAAAAACAGTTAAAAATCTAAAAGAACGTTCAATTCTACATAAAAAATGTACTCTTGTTTAGGTCGCCTAACTTTATCGGTTTCCGAGTTATTTGCATCTAAAGATTAAATGTATTTTGTGATGATTTTCTTTCAGCCGTTGATCAAATTTTCATGTCAATAAATATTAGCGTATTTTGCGTGAGTGTGATTTATTATTCGTGCAAAATTAAGAGCTAGTGATCAAAAAATGCCACGACATAATAATTTTTCCAATAGTGAGATGCGTGACATGATTTGTGTTTTTGCTCAAGCTAATTTTAATAGACATGGGGGCGGCGGCGGCGGCCCGAAGATATGTACAATTGTACCCAAATAGATTGCAACCTAATCATAAATTATTTAGAAATCTTTACAATCGCTTAGGCGAATGTGGATCTTTTCGACCAAAAAGTAACCATGATACTCCAAATCTATCACAGTCGATGTTGAAGAGGAAATTTTAATTCGCGTTTCGGAAAATTCCGGTATGAGTACTGTAGTATAACAACCCCAGGTTCGATAAAAAAAATAGGATAAACGTAGTGGTGGCCAAAAATATGTGGAAGGAATACCTACGTTGTGTGTATCTATTTTTAATTGACCGGAAGGCGCTGGTTACTAACTTTTTTTGAGGGGATGTATGGTTTAATTTTATAAATCAAAAGCAGAGTAAATACACCTAACTATTATTTACATACAACAGTCTTCAAATTAAACAAGTGACAAATAGAATGAACAACAGAAGCATTAACAATCATTTAACATAAAATGAGAATGCCAGGCTCACCTAGAGCTCCTGTGGGGAAAGAGCATAGCAGAGAAACCCACGATCGTTGCTCTTACCACCCAAATATAAATACAAAACAACCGCTAACCAAAAGCATAAATTAAGAACCTTTGCTAATGATAATTAAGACTGAACTTATTTAATTTCTCACTAAATGTTACCTCACTCGAATCAGACAGACACACTTCCAAGTAAAACTGAAGAGGTTTGGTGTTAGTTAGCCGGTAGAGCCGGAAGGTACTGGTGTCCCATACGGGAAGCAATCCAGCTATAGTTGAGATTTCGGAAGATCTGTTAGCAATTCTTTTTTTGTATTTAATTATTCTTGTTTTTCAGATTCGTTCCTCACGGGCGAAAATGTTAGTGAATTCAACAAGGCCCATTGACATAAAGTGAGCACAAGAAATCAAAGAACAACGTAATCATGATAAAAACAAAGAGGTCGTTATTGCAATATCTGGGCAGTCACGACAATGTATATACATTTTAACATATAATAAATAATTAACAATCTATAATAATAATTGTAACAATTTTATATTAGAAAAATATACATCCCTGAGCGTAAGACAATGAAGACTAAACATATACAGAATTATTATCATGAAACATCTATATTTTACGAACAACGTAATCCTGACAAAAACAAGTAAGATGTGAAACAAAGGAGTCATTATTGTCATGTCTGGGCGCCCACACAATATATACATATTTTAACATGTAATAAATAATGAGCAATCGTTAATAATAATTATAACAATTTTACCTTAGAAATATATATATATGCCCTTGAGCATAAAGCAATGGAAGCTAAACATACAAAGAATTATTATCATGAAACATCTATAAACATCACAATCATAAGATTACATAGAACAATTAAAAACAAAGTACTTAAAGAATATTACCTGCTAACTAATACCGGTTAAACACTTAATTTTCCACTACTTCTATATTTTTCACACTACACTGATCGCCTTACTTTTCACTCCGCGCTGTCCTCACTTCAACTGTCTATCTTCGACTATTTTGGCTTCCTTCCAGAATTCCCTACCTAAGCGCTTGTTTTTTGTGCTTCCTTCTACTGACCGTTAATATTACTTTTTCATTATTGTGCAACACTCATGTAACAGGTGACGTCGAAGTTGATAAGATAAGTACGGTTTTGCACAGTACTACTACTATTATACTCCGGTTCAGCAGTTATTGCCTCAAGATTTACCAGCTCGCCTACAATTTGCTCAGTTTGTAGAAAATATGCAAACGGAAAACCAAGATTTCCTCAATAATATTCTATTTACCGATAAGGCGACATTTACTAGACGGGGAGTTTTCAGTTGGAAGAACAATCATTTGTGGGATTTCGAAAATCCGCATGCTGTAAAAGAAAGACATTTTCAGCATGAATATTTGATTTAGTTTAATTTCTGTTTTTTTTTTTTTCATAGGACCTTTTGATTTACCACCCAATCTAACTGAACCTCATTATTTAAAATTTCTTCATCATAATTTAAACGAGCTTCTAGAATTCTAGATGATGTACCACTCGCTTTATGAGCGAGTATGTGGTTTATGCACGACGCGACGGTGCGCCACCACATTTTGCCTTTCCAGTACGCCAGTATTTAAATGAACATCTTCCTCATCGATGGATCGGCCGTAGGAGTGAATTTAATTGGCCACCGAGAAGTATGATCAAACTTGAAGGATGAGGTGTATCGTGAAGAAATTAATTCTGTTGAGGAGTTGCGGCAGAAAAACAAGTATCCGCGAATGTATTTAAAAATAATAAGGACATTTTGTTTATTCACAAACATTTAAGAGAGTGTATAGTAAAATGTATTGAGGTAGGTGGTGGACACTTCCAGCATTTGATTTAAGGTTATTACTATTATCAATGATTGTTATTGTTATGTTCATCTTTTGAGAATAAAAAATCATTACAAAATACATCGAAACTGTTAAATGGCTCAGCAACCGATAAAATTAGGCGACTTAAACAAGAGTACATTTTTTATGCAGAATTGCACGTTCTTTTAGATTTTTAATTTTATTTAACATAGTTCGACAGATAAAAAAAATATGTCGTGATTTACCTAAATAATACTAGCGCCCTCTAAGAGCTACGTCAAAATTCGTAGTTTTCACACCAAAAAACCCAACACTACCAATTTTCACAGTCATGCTATCAAAACTTTCTTAGTTATTGAGAAATTTCAGAATATGATTTAAACCTTGAACACCCCGTATTTCTTAAACCAGCGACTTTCGTATAAGGCATGATGAGCTCAAACATAATATTTTGGTGTCTAGTGTTGACCCATTATTTCTGACTCATCCTGTATAAAACATTTTTCCATAAACTCTTAGAAAATCCTTAGGGATGTTAGCACGTGATTGCTCTAAACGTTTAATACAAAGAAAATTTTCAATATACAGTTAGATTAGGTTAAATAGGTAATTTTAATACAAACTTTGTACTTTAATCTTTTATTTATACCTCTGTAATAAGTTTATTCTTAATTTTTCTCCAACTACCCTCACATTTTTGTCTTTATACAATTTCTTCGATTACTATTGGTTTTCATTTGAAAAATTTATTAGTTTTAGTTGTCCTAATAATACGCTGCAGATCCACTAAAATTATATTTTTCATAGTTTATTGGAGGTTATGTTAGGTCAAATTTATGTTTACTTGTTTTACACAAATAAGTGACATTTCGCTGTATTATTTTGCGAGACGTACAAGTGATTTTTAAGGTATTTCATCAATTTTAACAACCTTTTAGTTCAATAAAAGCGAAACTGAAAGTGGTAAGCTGTCTGCTAAAAAGTGAAGTCTTCCAAAGAAGAGATATAACTGCTTATCTGCTGGCAGAGTATTTAAAGAAACAATTTCTGACGCTGAAACGGTGTAAGTATTTTTCCTGGCGGCGAAAATAATAAAATCAGAGCACGTACGGCAACTATATATCACTCATAGCCACCGTGAACTTTAATTTGGAGGGCTGAAAAAATTGTACTTATGTGTGTGCTAAATATATAAAATAAGCAAGATACACTACCCTCTCGAAAAGGCTACATTTGTATGAAAGAAAGAAAATAATTATACTCTGAGAAATTTTGAGTTTCTTATTTATAGAACATACATGTCATGAGTAAATGTTTGATACGGGGTGGTTTTGAGTTAAACAATGCTATACAAAAAAGAAAATAAATGCCGACTTTAGTTAACTGAAAAAACCGTATTAATGATTGCTGACGTGAGTGTTTTCACATGACATATCAGGATAAGTTTCGATGGTGCCACTTCCTTCGCTAATATAAAAGCGAGCACACCGAATGAAAAAATCACGCACATTTACAGAAACATCCTACCACCGACTTCTGTATTATAAATTATTTATTTAAATATCCTCACGAATAAAAATTTAAGGGGTTTTAATTCGTAGAATTAGAAATCGATATAACCGAACAATCGCGTCCTATCAGGAAAATCTGTCTTAAGAACTCGTTGTGTACAGCAGGAGTATAAGGAGAATTATTAGTTCTTATCAGTATGCACACGCATATATACGCATTCGGTTTCGGATTTATTGGTCCTTTTCAGTATACATACTAATGAGAAATAACAAATCTGGACCTCTATGTGAATGTTTCTTCACTTCTAGGCGACTTATTTTAAGGCAAGTTTTTAGTAATTGGCTTTTATTTATCAAAACCTTTCTTCCATTTAAACTAAATGTAAGAAATAGTAAACATCCTGTATATTCATTTTATACTTATGTGTTTAATGACCGAATAATATATAGAGGGACATTATAAATTAAAACACAATGCGTATAAAAATGAGCGGTTGTTGTTATGTACATAGGTTATTGTGTCAACCAGGATGCATTAGGCACATCCTTAAGACATTTTTTCCTCGAACACGCATTGTCAATGAATATGTTCGAAAATGGAGCAAGAAAAGGTATTAGAAAATACACAGTGTTAGGTACGAAAAAGTATGTTGTTTTTCGTAACATTTTAAGGTAAGCATTAGATCAAAAATATCTTTAATTTCAGTCAACCATTTTATTTCGTCAAAGACGTTAGTTGGAATAATTAATGGTAACTACCATATTTGGTGCGCAAAGAAGAGAAAACAAAATAAAATTCTAGTAAATAAAATTCCCTCCGTAGTGTCACTTTGAAAATTTTATTTTGAAAAAATTATTTCTTGCATAAGCTTTTATTGTATTTGGTACAAATTAATTAGCAAATTGTTAAGATACAGGGCGATGCACAACAACATGTCAAAAATGGAGCAACGTTTTTGCCTTGAAGCTTCCGTTTTTTAGATGCAGGATAGTAAACTAATAAAAATTATATTATCATCTGTAAGATAGTAAACACACTGTAAAAAATCGGTGTTAGTGAAAGCAATAAAGGTTCGAAGTGAATCCATTGAGTGAAATTATTGAGTACATTTTCACTTAATATTGGGCATTTAATCATTTTACTCAATTTGAAGAATTTATTTAAGGACTGAAAGTAGTGAAGGTATAGTTTAAATACAAATGAGTAAAATGATCAAAATGCTCAATTTTGAATGAAAATGTACTCAATAATTTGACTCAATGGATTCACTCTGAACCTTTATTGCTTTCACTCACACCGATTTTTTTTTTGCAGTGTACGATGATAGAATAAAAAAAAGTAAATACAATAACCTAACGGGCATGAGAGGTATATGCAAAATTTCCATATGATAAATGATAAATTTATATTAGTTTGTTTTTATTTTAACTAATTATTGCAAAATTTCACCAAGAAAAGCCGCACAATCTTTTTTGCCATTTAAATTATTGTTATCCACAATTTCGATAGGGCGCCACAGACACCGCCAAAAGTTGTTACATATCGCGTCACGAATGGAGTAGATATAGTAAAACACTATTTGGCGGGATTGCTAGAATCGCCGATCTTTATCTATTTTTAATATTTAAGTATAAGTTAACTGCACAACTGAGTATCTGAGAGGAGTAGGATATTGGTAGAATGCTGGCAGTAACATAAATCTAAAGCCTGCACCAGACATATCGCGATCATAGCCACGTATGAATATTTACAGGTAGGTAAACACAAGAGCAATTGCATCATGACAGACTATTCACGATAAAGCAGGTAACATTTGAAAGTGGCCGAAGTTGCCAATATTTCAGTAGGTCACTTAATTGCTGTGACACCACCGTACGTATACATTAACATTGATAAATTAACTATACGGAAATGCTAATACAAGTAATCTCGACTGGTCTGACACATTAATTCACGCAATTGTGTTTTCCTTTAACTCGTGCAAAGGACTGTGCCCAGTGGCTTACGGAAATTGGGCCCCGAGAGCAATGAAATTTAGCCCAAATTGTAAAACATTAAGATAATATCAGAAAGTTCCATTTTGGATTCAATATGGCGAATGGAAAACCCGGAAAATCTACAAACTCGATATTTCTGTCTGAAATTCTATATCAACCAGTTTATCCACGTCCAGGATACCTCCCTGTGGTGGCGATGGTAACGGATTACACTACAGATTGTAATTATAGATATAAGACGTATCTAATGTGATACAGTGATCCAAGTACCTGGACGTAAATATGCCGTCATGTCGGAAAAACTCGGATATGATGATGATGCCGATGCCTCTGGAGTTCGGCTTAGAGCATGTTTAGTTTAATCGCCTTATTTTCACCACAGAAATCTCCTATTAAACAGGATCAACATAAATCATCATCTCAGATAAATACATAGACTTTGCTAAACTGTAAGAATAACTGTTTTGAATAGGAGCAAACGAGTTTAAGGGCACAAGTAACGTCAAATAATAACTCGCTCATAGAATAAGTATCATTGTGTTTGAAAGCACATAAAAGTAGATATAAAATAGTTATTGTGCTTAAACGGGAATTTATTGGCATAAATAAAATGTAAATATATGTATATGTTTACTTTTCGTTTATCTATAGATATTTTCATCAGCGTTAATTCTAAGAAAAGTATTCATTACAAACAATACAATTAGCAATATTTAAAACCAAATACATAATTATATTGCATAAAAGTAATAAAAACCTGCATCGACGTAAAATAACCTAAAAAGAAAAAAAAATCCTTCATTGTTTGCATAGCCCCAGGCGCTTCAAATTTTCATTTCATACATATGCTCCCGTCTATTGCTATTGTTTTACACAATAAGGGTAATGAGTTTTGTCTTTTACCGCAGTAAGAAATAAATAATAAAAAATGACTAAACACACAAGCATTTCAAGTCTTAAACTCTTTAAAAATGGTCCAAAATTTGCAGACGATGTTTCAAATAAGATGGGATTACACTGCTATTTTAAATAAGCAAATCTATGTAATTTAGTAGGTAGGATATACAAGGAATGACAAAATCGAAATTTGAAATTTTTACATTTCCTAAAGTAATCTCTCGAACTAGCATTATCATTGTCTCTATTCTCCATCTGTCATGATTTCCAAAAAAGCAATAGCCTTCACATCCTATTAGAATTCCTAATATGCGAGTATAGAATAGATTGGTTGACTAGTACCTATCCAAAGAGCACTTTTATTTTTTTTATCAAAATTTGATTGCTCTAATAAAACATCGAATCCCAGTTTTTTTTTTTAATTTCTTTTTTTGAAGTAGAAAAATATCTACTTAAATTTCACCTTCTAACTAAATTTTCAAGTTTTTATTTCCTCCATAATTTTTGCAATTATGTAATTGATCTCTCCGTATAATGTTTAACCAATTTAATGAAACAGTTTAGTAGATAATAAATTGAACAATAAAAAGAGCCGTTACATAAAATTGATGATCTTGTTTTCTAATAAAAGGGCTATTTCAAAGAATAAAACGACTGAAACAAACCTTTCACGTATTAAGAAAGCCCCTAATTGACAGTAACGGGTAAACGTAATAATCATTAAGTGTAATGGAAAATATATCCCAATGACAACGGATTTAATGTATCCAATTTTTATTATCATTCATTTAGCAGAAACAATCCTACAGATCAGTCCTTTCATATTTTCATATCATACATCTCTCGTAGGTAAAAGTTTTCGAAGACCAATATTTAGTAAACAACTAACTAAGTAAAAAAGGTTATGATAAGTATAATATGACTGTAGGTCAATTTATGGACAATACTAGACTACACATACATATGTACCTACCTAAAAAAAATCTAAATACATGTACTATAAACTCTTCATGTACTCGTAAAAATAGAATATTATTGAACTGAACTGAACACTTCAAAATATATAATGAGTATCGGCGTATTTATGTATTTTTTAATAATTTACCACCTCTGATCTATAATTCATGAGAATTTTCGAGAGACTGATTTAAGAAATTAGGATAATAATGAAATTTTCTGAATAATTTCATCATTATTAAGAATATATAAACATGATGAAGTGATATAAATTTGTTTTATAAGAATCGTAAGTCTTAGGATGGATTGCGTTTGGATTGGAAAAAAAATAATATTAAGATAGATAAAAAAAGTATTTTTTTTATCAATATATTTTACACCTACAATTCCTGTTCTATCTAAACATACAGATATCGATTTCAAATTTGGTACCAAGAGGCTTTTTGGAATGACAAATTTAAAAATGCATAAAAAGTGCTAAAATTTTTTCCAAGAGATATAATTTTAAATCACTTGAACAAGTCACTATTATCTGACAAAGGACTTTATCGACTATGCAAAAATCTATAAAATAATCTATTAAAAACTATATGCATTGCAAAAACTCACATTTGTAAATATGTTCAAAAATGGTTCAAATTAAAAAACAAACAAGATCTTGATTACACAGCCACACAAAAAAAGTTGGCTTTTGTTTTTGACCAAACTAGTATAGCCTATAGCATTTTGACGCGCTGAATCCGAATTGATTGAATTGCGCTAACACTTTATATTTTTTTTCTAACCTCAAAAAATATATTTCATTTGATATTTGATTTTCAGAATATTTTTCAAAAACCGGGCAGATTATGTATATCGAGCAAAAACAACTTTTTAGAAATTATTCCTCCATACACTTATTACAAAAGATAATCTAATACATAGTTTATGTAACAGTGCAATCATGTAAATTTGTTGTTTTAGCAATGCAGTTTATTACTATTCCGAGGAATATTTTCCTATATATTTATATACAAATAAAATTCTCAAAATAGCAGCTATTGTAAAAAATATTTGTAATGGAGAAAATGTGATGAGGTAAAAGGAGAGAAGCTGAATCAAAAGATATTATTAGGTTCTAATTCCTTTAATTACAATTACACCGTTCTACCTTAATACTTATGTATTTTTCTGAAACAATGAAATTGTCCTTCGTCTCCTGAACACTCCTGCATTTAATTTATTCTACTAGGGTTATTTTCCGGCACAGTCATCACCTTCACAATGAAATTTCACAGCGAACAGCCAACACTGCGGCGCGTTGATGAGATAAAATGGGTTTCCTAGCACAAAGTTCCTTCTTAGTTTTTCATAGGGTTTTTATGTGTACGATCCCATCTTACTACCCATTTTCCACTAGCCCTTACAAAATTGGATTCCCGACAAATAAATTCTTATCTGATTTAATACGTATTCATAGATTTTGTGGTATTATTGAATACATTTCGACTTGACATTAAAATATAAACCAATTTATAAATACCTACATATAGCTATAGTTTGATACTAATTGCTAAACGATTGTGTGGCACCGTAATACTATATTAAACAGAACGGTTATATGACATATTTTTCTGTTAGAATTGTTAAATAACACATTATTAAATGTCAACTGAGATTGCCACCACTAGAAGCAGATAGGTATCTAAGTGAATAATAATTAAAATCATATTTTTATTTTCTTCTAGAACAAACTGGTATTATGTAAAAATATTTTCAGATCTTTTAAAAATATTTTAAGAAGCTTATTTAATTAACACAAATTTAAAAACAGGAAACTTTATATTATCTGTAATTATTTTTCGCATCTCCGTTCTTCTATGATTCAAGTTGGTAGGTCTCACTTATACATGACGCGCGCACAGGTTTAAAGAAAAAAAGTGTTTCGTAACAGTCCGTTACTACTTATTGATAGCCAACCAGTTCATTTGTTTGTGCCGCACGTGCAGGTCCTATCTGTTTTGTGTATCATTGTGCCTTGTGTAGTGTATTTATACATAAGAAAAGAATTTCCACGAATCCGAGATAAATCACACATAATATATTATATTAATTATCCATTTCAGAAGATAAGAAGGTATTTGATTAAAATTTTTCTGTTAACCGCCCCTGACTTGATAATACTAGCTCGTATACGATGGTACACGCAGAGCAGAGTTTTTAGACTAATTGAAATGCAAATTCCACCTTAAATGGATTGTCTAGCTGGTCATATTGTAGTTGTTTTTAATTATTTTGACCGCGAACATTTGTTTGCAGA
>NW_019416369.1:168238-175042 GCF_000390285.2 Anoplophora glabripennis | reverse complement strand
CGCCATTATTCTATGGCTAGAAATTGGCCTCAATGATTTGGGATCGAGGGGGATTATCCCTCTTTATCCTGCCTCATCTCGTGTAGGCCTGGACAGCCTTCGTAGGTGGGCCCCATCCGTCGTCTACCCCGACCGCAAATGCGGCCGGTGTAGGCGCTTTGTGGGACCTCCTTTTGTCCTGGCTGGGCCCCGCCGGCTAGGGCCCTTTCTTCTGGCGCTCTTCTTGCTTCGCCGGCTCGTCTGTGTAAACCCCGGGGGTGGTGTCATGTTTATGGTTGGGTAGGGTGGTGCGGCTATGCAGCCTGGGATGCGCTTTGCTAAGGTGGCCCTTAGGCTAGCGCGGGAAGGGAGTGGTAAGGAGGGTATGGGGGGGGGTGTGTATGTCTGTGTATGTCGTTGTCTTCGATTGTCTTAATAGGGCGTAGCCGCTTGGTTTTTTGCCCGCATTCCATGTGACATGTCGAGAATGGTTTTCACTCCCTTGAATAGAAAGTCTAGCTAGCTATATCATAGTTGTTTTAACTACTTTGCCCGCAAACTTTTTGTTTGCCAAATATCTGGGGCAGTATACGGTCGTTTTGACTGTCTTAAAAGGGTTTAGCCATTTTGGCTTTTTTACCCACAGTCTACATCTAAAGAAGAACATCTAGAGAATGGTTTTTTCACTCCTATAAAATGGAAAGGACCACGGACAATTTGTTTGCAGAATATTTTGGAACACTATGCGATTGCTTTAATTCGACTAAATAGGGTCTAGTCGTATTGACTTTTTTCTGCATTTCATGAAACATGTAAAGTATGGTTTTCACTCTTTTTACATGCAAAGTCTATCTATCTATCTCTAAGCATTTAGTAGTTATTTTAACCATGTCGCCCATAACTTGTTTTAGACATTTGGGCGTAATTGTACTGCTATTTTTAGCCTCTGCGTACCATGGTATACACGCAAAGTGAATTTTTCATTCTAAAGGCTTCCTATTATAATTTTGCCTTGCTTATATAGCAAATTTAAATAATCTGCTTAAAGCTACATTTTTTTCAGAAGAATGATTGTACTGTGTTCCTAAAAAATAATTGTACTTATGTACAAATATATTGCAATTTTTTTTTTAGATAGATCGGGGTTATGTTAACCCTTTCTTACTCTTACGGGGTCTTACTCAAAATAGTGAGTTTGTATATACTAATACTCGCCACTCCCTTCTAATTCAAACAGAAATTTACACCTTTTTACAGATGAGTGTGTGTTCAACAAATTAATGTCGTATTTAGTATGAGTTCCTGATAGTTACGTCATATTAAACAGTGTAAAAGGCGAGTAATAAAATTAAGAAAGTATACCAAAAAACAAAGGGGGAGGGACGGAAATTGTGAGCAGTATGGATAAGAAGAGCGATGTGAAGAAGAGTTTACTGGTAAAAGGAGCCTTTGATGTAGATAAAATAAAATTATTGAAAATATAGTACATGAAAGCTAAAAATGAGTGCATTGTTTTGTTACTCAGTAGGTACTATTCTATGAAACTTGATGCGAGTTATACACGCAGTTTTGCTAATAACACCTTATATATTTTATTTAATTAAAATAATTTATATAAAGGTGTGTACATATATGTACGTATGTGTATATAAACAAAATATATATATATATACACAGAGCTCGTAAAGTTTGGAATAAATTCGAAAAATCGTTATTGAAGGGTTTTGACAGGAAATCCTCGGACACGTCAACTTTAGTTTATAAAATGTCACTTTTTTCAGCCATCGACTTTTATTTTGTTTCGTTTGTTTTTGATGTATGACGTCATCGGCAATTTTTTTAAATGGCAGCCCATATTTTTTTCCACGGATTTCGATAGAGCACATTTTTCTGAGTACGAATATGTCAGAAACGTATGACCTTCAAGATGGAAGTTTTCGAGATATTCGGTTCCAAAGTTTCAAGAATACATTATACAAGCGATGACAAAATACTAATCATTTATCAAGGAACCGCTGGAAAAATTACAGTTTTGATAGTTGAAGTTTGTCCTCGCAAGTTTGTGTTTTATTTTAAGTTGATTAATCATTATTCTATCAGAATTCATTTTATTTGAAAATGGTCCGTCGTTTGAGTGAAAGGGAAAGAATCGAAATTTTTATGATCAGTTACGGAGCATGAATATTATGTCAAAAACGTACGACCTTCAAGATGGAAGTTTTCGAGATAATAGACAGTTTAAAACACAAACTTGCGAGAACAAACTTCAACTATCAAAACTGTAATTTTTCCAGCGCTTCCTTGATAAATGATTAGTATTTTGTCATCGCTTGTATAATGCATTCTTGAAACTTTGGAACCGAATATCTCGAAAACTTCCATCTTGAAGGTCATGCGTTTTTGACATATTCGTACTCAGAAAAATGTGCTCTATCGAAATCCGTGGAAAAAAATATGGGTTGCCATTTAAAAAAATTGCCGATGACGTCATAGATCAAAAACAAACAAAACAAAAAAAAAGTCGATTGCTAAAAAAAGTGGCATTTTATAAACTAAAGTTGACGTGTCCGAGCATTTCCTGTCAAAACCCTTCAGTAACGATTTTTCGAATTTATTCCAAACTCTACGAGCTCAGTGTATATATATATATTCGATTACTAGGTATGGCACTATCATCACACATGATGCAACAGAGTGACATGTTATTATAGAAAACTTGAAAAGGTGCCCAGTATTAACTGAACATGTGCTCAATAATTTCACTCACACCGATTTATACAGTGTATATCTAGGTATATGCCTGTACATATAAATATATAATTCACCAAGTATGGAATTTTGCTGATTGTGGCCAAACAAATAAAAAATTTTGCATCTGTTAAGATGAACTACATGTCATTTGAATGTATAATATACAAATTATATTAGTACAAGCAATATCGAAATAATCCTATCTAAAAACTACATCAACGACAGACAAAATCAAAAGGATGTTAGGAAGTTTAAAATACCATGTTCAGACATTTAGTTGCTTCCTTTGGCTGAAAATTAATGTTTTAATCTAATTTGCCATGGACATATTAAAGCAATTAGTAAAATGAATATAGAAAAAACTGGCAACTGCATCTTACTTGGAAGAGGTATTCAATTAGTAGCCATATACCAATACCATTCAGAGACAAAGTTGTAAAAAACGGCTTCCTTTAAGAATGTTTATTCAACATACTGTAACTTTATAGTTATGTTCTTATGGGCTATGAATCAAAGAAAAATTTGGTTTTCACAAATCAAAGCAACAATTAATATCACACTTATATAACAACTATACATCAAATATCACGAAATAGATAACAACATTTATATGTGTCTTATAGCTATTATGTCAGAGGACTACACATTCACTTGAATTTGAATTAAAGTCCAAAGTAAAAATTTCGGTCATAATAGTTACTGATGTTTCTGGAACAAAATATCAAGACGAAATTCAAAACGTTTCAAATAGCTACAGTCATTTTATTTCCCAATGGTACTTTATCTAAATTAGCGTGAAAATGTAAACATATTGCTTCCCTTTTTCTGTATTAATGTTTATATAGAAAGGGATTAAATGTTGCACCCTCTTTATGTCATGAGTACCTGAGCATGCGCAGTCACCATCATTAAGAAAAAAGCGGTGCTGCAATCTGCTTCTTTCAGATCTTGTGACGTATTAGGCATGCTGTTAGTAGCAAAGTTTAGTAGGGCTAGGGTTAGTACAGACTAATGGCTATAATCTTTCTGATGTCGTGAAGTGATAAAAATTCTATCCCCAGGGATTTGTGATTTATCACCATTAAACATTCATAGTATCAAAGAATGTATGTATAATCCTCGTGTCTGTATAATCTATACTTTACGCCAGTCTTCAGTCAAAACCTAAAAAGCTACAAGTACCCTTTCTTTATGAATTACTTTGGTTTACTTCTCCCATTTGGAGACCACAATAAAGCATCGATATCACCAAAATTTTCGGTCGATATAGAAATAGAAAAAAAAAAAGAACAATATGCCTGCTACCAAATATAAATATAGGATTGGTGTACTTACATAAAAGAATTTAAAACATTATTATACTTTGTTTGAAAAGCGAGATTCTTATTCCGAACTTAATAATTACTAAAAGTGTCGTATAAATTAAGGTTATTGCGAAAACCTACAGCAAGTATTCCGTGACTTGTAATCGTAACCTGGTTCTACTTCTTTTATGGAAAATATATTTTTTGAAAATGCTACCATTTGTAAAAAGATATAAAACCTAAACTCGTTTCACTTCCTACTTTTGCATAAGCAGATGGAGTATAAAAAATTTGGAAAATATAACGGTTTCAATTCAAAATGATAACTGAAAGAGAAATTTCAGAAAGATCTTTTGTTGAACTCTATAGTAAAAAAAACAGTATTTTTTTAATATTTTCTTTACCATAAAATGAACCGGAATTATGCATTATTACAACATTGTTCTTTGAAACGAAAATGTTGACCTAGGCATAACAAAATATGTGTGCACATATGTATGTACGTGTGTGTACGTGTACGTGTATAGTCTATATGATATATAGAATGTGGTATATGGTGTATGGTATACAGTATTTGATATGTAATATATAATATATAATGAATGATACATAATAATATATGGTCAATAATAAAGGAAACTGAAAAAAAAAGTTTGTTTTAAAAACTAATTTAGATCAAATATGAAAACAGTAAGCAGAAGAAGCCACTCTGATTGTCATAATTTGATAAAATATATTGTTATGTTTTTATAGTTGTAGTTAAATAGAATGTGTAGTTTAATTTTGATTTTAATTTTGAATTTTGCCCAGGCGCCAATAAGATGTGGTCTTATAATGTTGAGATCTAGCTCGCTCTCTCTCTCAGGTTGTGCTTCACTTTGTTATTATTTTAAAATTTGTATGAAATGAAAAGTACTTGTTTTTAACACAAATTAACAAATATATTACATATATGAAATATTATGACAGTTAACAAAATTTTAGAATCTTATATCTATCTACTTTAATCTACTTTAATTTAGAGGTGAAAATTTTTATGGTCGACTTTTGGTTATGATTAAATGAAATTACGAATTCGTATGATTAATATTTGAGTTTGTTAAAATTTTTAAATTGACCAATTTAGTATTGCTGTAACTCACATTTGCGGATGGATGTAACGTTGGTCCTATATCCGTCTTTTAGATGTGATGACCTCGTTCTGGGTTGTTGTTGCTTATGGTTGATTTGGATACACAAATTTTATACCACGTACTTATACTTCCAATGGTAGGTTATCGTAGCACTTCACTATTCTTCGTTGGCAATTTATTCCATTCACTTTTGATTAAAACACTATCTAACTCCCATTACATAAACTCCAGTGAAAGTTTGTACAGTTGGAAAAATTATGACTGATGGAAATTTTTATACTTTTGACAGCTGTCAAACTATCAGTGACTGACTTGAGATCTGGTAATTACTTAAATAATTATTTAAACTTTTGATTATCTTTTGTTTTTTTGTAAATTTTGCTAATTTACTGAAATTTAGGCATATTATGTTATTAGGCTTAATACTATGCCACTAGTCTTGTTTCTTAACACTTATTTTACGTTAATTTCATTATTTTACACAGTTTTATGATATACAAATTGACTAATAATGAAAATATTTTAGGTACAACGTTCCCTGACATCTAGTACTGTTTTTACACTATTTGGAATGTACATTAGGATGCGAATACAGTCTTGGATGAACAAAAGTATTTTTAACACAATACAAGTCATTGTATTCATGAGGAGTATCATTTATACAATAAACTTTACATAATGTCAAGTCATGGGTTTGACATTTCGAAAATCGCTATCTGAGTCATATACAGAACTTTAATTTTGATTCCACTCATAAATATAGATTAAAGGTATGCTGAATTTTAATTATAGTCTTAGTTAATTACAAGGTTTTTATTTATAAGTGCAACGATAAATTGTTCTCCGATAAATCTATCTGTCAAAATCTTGATTGTTTTATTTTCCCTAAACCAGTGCTTCTATATGGTGAATATCTTTACAAAATTGTACTATGTGATACATTTTAATTTTCTAGAATGTATTATTGCATTTATCAAACTATTTAATTGATAATTTTACATTATTAACTTTATTTTGACATATGGATTGTATCATGTAGCGATTTTGCATTTTTAAGTATAAAACTTATTCTATATGCTAAATTATATATTTCATTCCACAAATATTTATTGCAACACATCCCTGTTGTTAGAGTTCTTCATTTCGATGTTCTAATTTTGAAAATTTTACTATATTAAGTACTTGATTATCGTTACTGGCCCATATATCATAACAATATGTACGTCTTATTTTACTTGAGAAACTTTTATCATAAAACTATAAAATAGCGCATAATTTAGAAACTTTTTTGACTGCACTTAATCGCGCTAATTGTTTACTCTAAACATCTACCAACTTGAATCATAGAAGAACGGAGCTGCGAAAAATAATTGTAAGATTCGATCGACTTACCTGTAAGGAAGATCAATCCAATCTCAATTATTTGAGCATCGTAGTTCTTCTATGATAGGGCCTACCCTCCACTCTTTTTTTACCCACAGCGCGATTGGTTCGGTCACAAAATGAACTGGCTGGCTATCAATAAGTAGTAACGGACTGTTACGAAACACTTTTTTCCTTTAAACCTGTGCGCGCGTCATGTATAAGTGAGACCTACCAACATGAATCATAGAAGAACGGAGATGCGAAAAATAATT
>NW_019416369.1:160813-166954 GCF_000390285.2 Anoplophora glabripennis | reverse complement strand
GCAATTACTCAGCTATTCGATGTTTTACAGAACCCCCCCCTTGCCCCCCCTGGGGGCTCCAGGGGCGTCGGGCATACTTATCAGTGTCAGAATTGAAATCCTCGACCCCAAAAATCCCCGAGTGGAAATTTAGAAGGCAATTACTCAGCTATTCAATGTTTTACAGAAGGCTCCCCTTTGCCCCAGTGGAGAGCCCCAGGGCTTTCGGGCATATTTTTCAGGGTCAGATTCGGAATCTCCAACCCCGAAAACCTAATTTCTACAACTTTTAATCAATTTTTACCATTTTTAGAAAATTCGGAAAAATTTATGCACTCCAAGATGCACTTTATGCACCCGCAATGCAGTTTCGATCCAGCCCCAAAGTGTAATATATAGACTTTTTTCCTGATATTTTTCCGAAGACAATGTCGAAAACCGCAACTCGATCGGTTCATCAGAAAAAAATTGCTGATTTATTGTCTAACTTGCCTGGTCTATCAGGAAGTAGTTAAACAGTAAATTGTTCACGATTACACTACAATCATTAGAATATATAAAAAGCTAACTAATTTTTTTCCTTATGTTTACGTTTATCACCGTTTAGCAAAATAAACGTTGAACTGTTTCCATTTTCCTTCAATAGTATTGATTTCTATTCCCAAAATGTTGTCTCATTCTACATGACGCAAATTTTCGATTTTCGAGTCCGGAAAGGAGTAATACAATGCGAATGTAACGTGTAATACATATAATGCGAATTTAATTGGACGAGACCCCAGTATCCCGTTTACTGCTATCACGAATTTTCCGATCTATTCACTATTCGTGAAGATGTTGCATAGAGAGGTAGCACTTGCAGTGTTTACTTTATTATTATTATTTATTTACTCCTTGATGAATATTATGAACTTAACAAACCACGGAATGGTCATCAGTGGTGGACAACACAAATCTACAAAAACAGTTCCGGTTCAGGATTAGTGTAGACTATAATTTTATTTTGAGATTACTTTACATCGATGCCAGTAGGCGCTGTGGTTTACAGTCAGGAGTAATTTTTTAAGTTTTTTTATAATAAGTATATTAACACTTTGGACTCCATAATATTGCCCGATTTTAGTATGCGTCGAATAACCTTTGTTCGATCAGAAAATTGCGTGTTTAAAGAAACGTCTAAACACAGTTTGATAAAATAACGTGAATCAATTTGTATTCGTGTAATGCTCGTAGTGCCTTTTAAATGGCAAGATTCGCATTACATTCTTCATTACGCATTACTCGCATCTGGAATCGGATAACCCGCATCACCAACATACATATTATTACATAACGACTATTTTTACACGTGTTTTAGAACCAGTTCGAAGAGCAAAACCCAATGGGTGTCGCTGCCAGCTACTCACAATCAGTTTCGGCAAGTGTGAAAAGGCACTTAATGTACAACACACCCCATTTTAATTATAGCATTTGAAAGTGTAATAAACTATATATTTTTGGTTAAGATTATCCATAATTTCCATATAAAAAAAAAACATGTAACTTTGATCTGCGGCTTGAAAATCATTTGAATTGTTAAAAAATTAAGTGCGCCACTGAATTCTATGTAAAGTCCAACTCAAATCGCTGAAGTTGTAAAAAATGTCAAATTTTTTATTTCTTGGCTACAGTTCAAAAATTATTTTGCCCTAAACATTCCCCTCAAAAATAGTAGTCAACTTTGTGTGATTACACGTTTGAGAGAATATTTTCTTTTTGCGGTGTATTTTTTACGATGTATTTTTTACGATGTACCTTTTACGATGTATTTTTCATTTTAAAATGTATTAGTCCTAATCCTGTAGTTATGTGTTTTTACTTTGATGGAAATATAAGAATAAAAGTGTGAATTTACATGACCTGATTTCAATCAATCGTGTGATCTCCCGATGTGGTGTCACCGCGCGTGTGTAGAGAACTGTGCAAGTTGTTCAGTAATCATGTTTAGATTCATTAGTGAGGTAGTAATATAACGAAGTGTTTTAACTACTTAAGAAAAACCGAATAAATAAATAATACGACTCTGCAAATTATATAAATCTGTCAGTATATCTTCATTTAAAGTTATTGAAGAATATGAGAAACATTAATAATAATCATATTGAATTGACTAACCTTCACATGCAGACATCCAGATTGGAATTTACTATTTAAGACCTATTTTACTTATTGTTTTACTTACAATATATTTTATTTTCAGTTTAATGTTCGCAAGAAGTGGCCATTGCTGTCTAAAGGGTTCCTCCTCAAAACGTACCTGGTCACGACAACTAGGGCAAAATTTTCATCCAGAAAAAGTCTTTATATAAATCAAAACCGCCGTAAACCTTTTCCTAGAAAATATGTGAAGAATGTTTTTCCTTATATACTGAATTATTTAAAATTAGAAATCAATTTTATGGAAAACAATGTAGCATATTTGTCTTACCTAGATAAGTACATATTGTTTTTTTAATTAGTCCTCATGGTTAAAAAGTTAAACTTTATACAGATTTCGAGAGTATGAGAACGTATTTGGTAGTTCATTTTTAAATTTAAACATTGAAGGATGAAGACTAAAAAAATGGTGCTTTGTCCTTTAAATATGTGGGGAAGTTTCTTACAGAAAGCGCTTTATATACATGTATTTTTTTTAATTTTTACTGACTTCGTTAATGTAAACCTGCTATACCCAGTTTTTCATTGTACTGTTATTTTACGAAAGCGGTTTAATTAATTGGTTAAAATAATAATATTATTATTGCATAATATTATCTTTAGTTATCATTCAGAAATTTATATTAATAAATATTCTTAAATATATATTTAATGTTATTTTTCGTTCAGTTAAGTACATCGCGTAACCTGTCTTAGAAAAATATTTAAGTATGCAAACGTGTAGGTAAATCTTTCTAAAAATATTACAATGTATGTAGTTCTTCCGTTTCTTAGTAAAATTACACTTTAGGTGTCGTAAATATACATATACCGATAATGTAAATTTATATTTTAGGTGAATTACACAAAAAAGTGTAAAGTTACATGCTTAATGTAACTTTATTTGTGTTATGTAATTTTACATTACCCACTGTAGCGTCAAAATAACCAACGATCTAGTGTGTAATTTTACATACAATTTTTATGAGTGTATCTTAAACAGTAACCGATACCCTTGCTCTCATCTTTTATGATTTCTATACTTACATAGAGTAAATAATTCCATTATAATTTTTAACCTTAAATGATATCTGTTCTTTAAACTCATATAATTTCGTAATTCATTTTTGACAATATTTTATTCTCCTACATGGCAAATTGGTTAGATATGTGATTCAACAGAATTTTTTAGTAATGCATGTGCAACTTACCAACAATTTTTTAAAAATTTCTGCTCCTTGAAGGGGTTGAAAAAAAGCATCCACTAAATGAACTTTTAAACTTTGGAAAAACTGTGCCGAACAGACAGGCAAATTTTTGCAGCAGTTTAAAGAAGATTTCGAGAAAGTGGGAGATTACAAGATATATTCTCCCAGTTTCTCGACTATATAATTTCCATTTTTACACAGTCTGATATTCCGATTAAAGTTGTATAGTGCTCGTGCAAAAATTTCGGGATTGTTGCGGATCTCGTCAGTTGCAAGAAAAACTGTTTCTTCTTGGTCTTGGCATAAACAATACTTTTCATATTCCCCAAAGAAACAAATCCACGAGGTCGGATGAGTGTGTAGGCCTAGGGTACAGTGATTGTCTCGTTACTAACTTTTATATAGAAAATGTATTGATTTATCAGATCATTTACGGTCTGCCAGTAACTAAGAAAAATTATTGAAAAAACATTAGATATTGTACAGATATTGTATTAGCAGTAAAATAAAATAAAAAACATTTTTTGAGGCCTCATCATTATCGAATCAAGTACAGTAACAAGAAGGGTTTGGAATGTATTATTTATGTTGAGAAGAAAACGTACACCATCAACATATAGGGATAGGTGCTTCATTGCAGCGATATAAGCCATTGCCTGTTATTGTGCTGTGAGCAGGAGCACCATCATGCATGTACCACAGGTGCTTGGCGTACATCTAATGGTGTCAACAAATGTATTTCCTACAATTTCTGTCCAAATGTTCAAACTAAAATTGTGCTGGAATTTTGTCTTAAATACAGCGTAAGGATTTTCATCATGTAAGGTTGCTTCATCTGCATCGATATGTTTCTTGTACTACTTTACCAATTGTCTTCAATATTTTCAAGTACAGCTTCTTCAACTTCAATAGTACGAGTATAAGGTTTTCAGCCATTTTCCTCGCGGCTGTATTGTCCAAATTTCTCGAAGGCTTTCTACTGCTGAAAAAGTCTGCCTGTGGGGAACTGGGCGATTTAGATGACTCTGATGGCACAGACATTAAAAAATACTTGCATCATTAGTAAAATTATTTGCCATAATTCTTTCTTTCTAAGTTATAGTAAAAAAACAATAAGATTATTGAGCAAATTCAAGGAAACACTCGCAAAAGTTATAATAGATATAGTTACAGAAATTAGTGAATCTATTTTTTTTGTTAATAAACGGTTAGTTTTAAAGCAAAAAATGAGAGGTAAAAATTTTTAAATTAAACCGGATTATCTGATACACATTTTTAAATACCTATTCAATTTTTGCTAGTAAAGTAAAAGTTGTAGCAATACATAATTTAGGGGATGCTTATTTCAACTTAACTCTAAGGAACAGAAATTTTTGATATTGTTGAGAAGTTGCAAATGCATTAGTAGAAAATTTGTGTAAAATTTGACTATTATCACTTTTTTTTGGTTTTCAAATTATAACCGGTATTCCATTTTTTTTTGAAACTTTAAAAAGCCTCCTAAAGGGTGAACGGTTTACCAAGGTTATTTTTATGCAAAAAATGTTTTTTTAGCTCTAGATGGTACCACCGGTGACCATTTGTGATACTTCTTTTGAAAACACCCTGTATAAACTTGAATTTCTTGTTCATTTTATCTGAATTCAATAGAATTATCTACCTATTTTCTTCTACAGTTTCTTAATTATTTGAAAATGGGGTAAAACTAAAAAAATTTGGAATGACTGTCACCTCCTAAAGTTATCCATAGGCATTACATGAGATTTGAATAATAAGTAATACTAATAAAAATCCAGATTCTAAGACCAACTCCCCTTTAAGTGGTATATCTCCCGCATTATTCTTTTTTGGAAAAAAGTTTACCTAACTTTTATGTACCTATTATGCGACCTGAAAATATCAGGAAGCCATTTAGGAGAATTCTGTATAAAATAATGTTTTGTCAAAGCTATTCTCATCAAAATTAAAGAGAGATTATTAGAGAAACACGCTGTTACAATAAAAACATTGCCAACATGAACTATTCCTAAGTGTAGTTTCAGTTATGTTTTTAAATAAGAATAATTAAATAAATATACAATGTAGCCTATTAACAACGAAATTTTTTGTGTCACTGTATGTTTTAATTAAAAGTCTGGTTAATTAGCATTATAGGTCTAGTATCTCAAATTTCATTAATTTATACTGTAGAATATATTTTACAAGCTAAATATGTTAGTAAGTTTATTAAACTAATTAAGTAGGTATACAGGGTGTTCCAGTTAAAACTTCCCACCTGGGAAATATCGGAAATAAAAAAAAAACAAAAACCTGAGACACGCCGATTTTCATTCCAAGGGGGACACGTGATGGCGTAAGTTTTGCTGTCTTGGAAGCTACCCCTTAGGCAGGGGCAGGCCCTTAAACTTTAAATGGCACCCTATGTTGAGTTACACCTCATTTTAAAGCTTTTTCAATTCGGCTCACGACGACATGCGACTTTTTAAATTTTGGTTTGGATATGACAATAAAATCATCACTTAAAGAACAACAAGACAAAATATTAAAGAATTAAATAATGTTATTTTATTAAATGTTCAAATTGGTTTCCCCTCCTCTTCTATACAATAATAAAATCTTTGCTCCACTTCCGAACGAACATTTCGAAGCATTTCGGGACTAACAATGATAATAATGATAATAATAATAATGATAATAATGATAATAATAATAATGATAATAATGATAATAATAATAATGATAATAATGATAATAATAATAATAATAATGATAATAATAA
>NW_019416369.1:136830-160048 GCF_000390285.2 Anoplophora glabripennis | reverse complement strand
ATAATAATAATAATAATAATAATAATAATAATAATAATAATAATAATAATAATAATAATGTTTGCTTATTGCTAGAGAATAAAAAGGTATCGACTTTTAGTTCGCCAACCTCAAGCTTCCACAAAAAACAAAACCCCTAAAATAGCTTTGTGATCTAATTACGTTTTATTATCAAATCTCTTTTGCGTTCTCCTTTACGTCCGAATTCGAGGAAAGTTACAAATAGTGGTAGCTATAAAATAATGCCAATAAGTCGTAAAACGTACGGTATATTTCCAAATCGGTTTTTATACAATCATTATTCTGTTCTGCTATTTTACATCAGCCCTCAATAGGTCGTAACTTCTAATATAAAACTTTTATGACGAATAATTTTGCTTTAAGGTTCAAAAACCGTTCAAGGAAAGTTGACTGAAGCATTTTACAGGATTTTCTGAAAGTTGAAGTTTGGAAGATAATTTAAAGTCAATACTTTTAGTAAAAGCACATCCTACTCCAGTGCCATTGATTTTCCTTCTAACGTCCAACTATAAAATGAATTATTTATGTCAATTTATACGATTTATATACAATGTACATCACTTAAAACGTCAATAACTGGAAGGAAGACAAATTAGCATTACAACAGACGAGTGTTTTATTCCCGAAGGCATTATTGGCAGTGAAAATAAACACTTAAACGTAGGTTTGACAACAAAACAAATATTCCGTAGATATAAAAGGAACTAAAAATAAGTCACCAGACATACTGAAAATTGTGTCGTTTATATTCTTGAAAATAAAAACTATTGAATGCAAATTTAATATTTCAACATTGACATTATCACCATACGAGTAGTTCTTACTTGTCTGAAATATTTTTCAAAATGTTTGTGATAGTCATATAAGTTATTTAAACTGCCAGAACTTTTTTGTGTTAAGGACAACTGGCATGACACTTTGGGCTGGTAAAAGCTTTTCCCCCAACTTTTCTGCTTAAAAAAGGTATACTTGCTAATATCTCTAAAGCCAACCGTTTTGTTTAAGTAATTTTCAACTCCACTGTTGAATGAAATTAGGTGCAATCGTTTATTAGTTAGAAATATGCCTTTAAAGGAAACACTGTAATTACAATTTTGTATTTAGTTTCTTTAACAATTTTACTGTAAACAGAATTGACATAGTAAAAAACATACTTTCTAAAAACAATCTATCAATTTAACACAATCTAAACAAACGATCTAAAAATCTCTAAAAGAACTCATTATTATTTACCTATCTTGATTGTTTTTCACTGGAGTTCTCTAGAAAATACAACGAAATCGTCAGTAATTTCGAAATTCTTATCCTAAAAAACCTTCGGATACGAAATTTCACGAAATTAACTCGAAGTAGTCGAAAGATATTAAAGAAAATATTATTTATTTTTTCAACTTTGACACACTGTAGTTCCATTATTATCAATTTTTGGACTAAGGCAGTTTAGTTAAATCGACTTATTTTGAGCCGTATCATAATAATTGTTTTAGACTAAGGTCGTAAATTGAATATTATATTTGTAACGAAATGTTTGAAGAAACATGTAAACCTTCTTCTGATTCTAATTTTAATGGACTTTTGGTCAATGTAAGAATGTTCTGCTCCTGTTTTATATATTTAATCAATAATTTTATCAGTTTAGATACGTGCTGTATCTCTAGAACATCCTAAATACAATTGTGTTAAAAAACTACAGGGTGTGCTCAGTCCATTATCACATTGAAATACTAATAAATAATAAAAGTTATACAGTAGCATTCGCGCCTGTACTGGTAATTTTAATAAGACACAGGATGATAGAAGACAATTTGTTTGATAATCCTGAACAGAGGGGATCGCCTATCCGGGTGTCTTGGCCGGCGGATTTCGATCTGCCGAGTCAAGCATCACGTACTTGGGCTGGAATTTGGATGGGTGACCTAAGGCAGGCTCGGGGACGTGGCTGTGGCAGCCTACCAAGAGACCTGGGTCGCCCAACATTTGCCGCACGCGTGTGGTCCCCGATAAATGGTAATGAGAACAGAGCAAGAAAATCTTTGTAACTCAAGACCATGCTATCATACATAAACTGTACAAGATTTTGCCACCAAGCCACCCGTGTAGTAAATAGGATGGTTTGAAGAAAAGTACTCGAGTAATGAAGGAGGGTGTACATTTTCTTATTTTGGACCACGACTCCTCCTGTTACATTTTTTTAAGTGGCCAATCTTTTTTAAGCATCCCACGTTTTAATCTTTTTTCAAGCGCTAGAACGTGATGTCTTATTGCCCTAATAAACCTTGTGCATTTTAATCTTAATTTATTTTGCAATAGCAATGTTACACATATTTTTCTATCGGCGCCGTACTGCTTAGCTCTGTATTGACAATTATTGTCCATAATGGTAAATATACGTTTTAATAATTTATCCATGAATTTGGAATTGTAATATTTAATCGGTAAACCTCAAAGTAAAATAGTAGTAGACTCGAACCAAAATTTGAATGATTTTCTGTAACATTAAACTTTCTTTCAAAGTAATTTTATTATCTTTATTGTGGTGGATACTAACCAATACTTTCAACATTATGCGCACAGCATATGATTAAATAGGACATATCTGGACATGACGCTCTGTTAAATATTATATCGTACAGATTGATATATTTCATCAATAGATGATGATTTTTTGTTATTTTTTATCCAAAAAGCTCTAAAACATCTGATTGTGAGCCAATTTTGCTTATGCAAGTTACATCGTGGTTTGAAGAAATCAGTTCGAAGCGTAGAAAAAGAGAATCCACCAAGTTCTTATCTGTAATTTACATCACTCTAGCGTAATACAATAACCGTGTTTCTTCATAAACCTTTGGCTATTACGGATCATGTGGCATCTAAAAATAATGTTAGTAATTCGGCACTCCTTTTTAGTCCAATTTTAATAAAATTGTTTTGTTTTTCTGAAGCGGTTCTCCGACTTGATGTAGATGTTCTGAGTTACATCTTTTCATGAGAACTTTATCACATCATCTTTATCTCGCTTAGATACAGACTCGGAGCGTAATTTCTTATAAACACTATCTGATTTTAGATGCTGCAAGTTATTCATTCTTCCTTCTTCTAGATCTAGGTGACTTTAAAACAGCCGCAGTTCTCATCGGTAATGGTATCTTCCCTTTTATTTCTTCCTTCATTAATACTTTTTCCACTTTTCGACCTTGACGCGTAAATGGTTGAGGACGACCAATTATTTCAGAATTAAACATAACTGTAAATTTTACGTATTCTTCAATTTTATTAAGTGGCAAATTAGAAAATATTTTAAACTTCTTACACATTTTATGTCCACAATAGCCATAAATGCTGCAACATGTTTTGGAAGCATTATAACCTTTTACGTAAAAATTTTGTATTAATAAATTACTACAATCAATTTATTTTACTTCTGAACAAGAGATTAGAAGACTCGTTTCTGGAATATAAAATTTTTTATTTTTATCGCTGGTTTACTCATCAATGAGCGAAAGTGTCACTTCTGTAGCAGAGGGTTTTAATTTGTTCTAATAGTTGATCGTTCCTAAATAAAAGAGCTCTATGTTTTCCAATGGAATCAATTTAGTCGGTGGTCACTGCGTTAGTTGACGTATTCGACATGTCTGTTAATGAAGATTGGTTCAATGAAGACTCCTGACTATCTGAAATATCTTATCATCCTTGGGAATCATCTCATTAAAATACTCTTTTATATTGCCAGAATTTCGGTGGAAAATATATTACAGCGTTGTTCATATTCAGCACCGTCAAAAAATGTTTCATTAACGTTATAGATAACCTCATCTGCGTTTAAATATATTATTCCATCGATATGAAAACCACGACTTGTAAAAAGTTGTTCCAGATTAAAGGGGGAGGGTCAATTAGGCCGATTTTCGCTCCCCTTCATTTTTGGTCAAAACAACGAAAAACATTTTTTTATTTATATCCAATAACTAATCGATTCCATCCCAATCTTGACCTCCCCCCTCTTTCTTAGTTAGGAAGGTCAATTAGGGGTCAGATTGAGAAAACCTGCATTAAACGAAAGGATGTCGGAGTTCAGGTTTTCCGGATCGCCAAGTTCGAATCGGAGGTTAGTTTGTCTGTATCACGCCATTTAAGGTTGTTTCAAGGTCATTTCAAAGTCAAATTGAGAAAAAGCCGAGCAATCAAGTCCGACCACATGTTATACAGGATTTTGGAGTCGCTGAGTGCGAGTCCGAGGTCAGTTTGTCTGTATCAGGTTATTTGAAGGTCGTCTCAAGGTCATTTCAAGGTCAAATTGAGGAAAACCAAGTAATTAAGTCTAACCACTTGTTTTACACGTATTTGAAGTTGCTGAGTTCAAATCTGAGATTAGTTCTCCAGTGGCGGAGATACAGGGTGTCGGTGGCATATTTTTCTAAATAAAATAGTAAATACCTCCATTTTCACGAACACAGGCCCGACATCTTTTTAGTAATGAAAATGTAATTTCGAAATTTATTGTTGCTTGAATCTGATGAAAATCATTATTTATTCTTTCTTCTAACTACTCAGAATGTCAATGTTGCTATCACAGCTCGCTATACAGGGAGTTTCATAATATATGCTCAGGACTTCAGGATGTGATAGCTCGTCCAAAAATTTGAAAAAAAGTTTGTATTAACTTACCCTCTAAAATGCACAATTTTCGAGATACAGGGTGTTGAAATTGTAAAAAAAATTTCGTTTTTTGCGAATATCTCCGGAACCGTTTATCGTACAGAAAACAGCTTTTGTAAGCATTTACTACTCATAATAAGCTATGTTCTGTGTGAGAAAAAATTTTTTTCAAAGTCATAATTGATGAAGATTTTGAAGGGAAAGTGATTGTTTTTCTCCCCAACTTCTACGCCATTGGAAATAGTACGGTTTTGAACCGCCAATGTTTTCTACACAAAAAAAGTATTCTTGGTTATAAGCTCTAAAGTTGACCGTTTTCGAGCAAAATCTACTTTTATGTTGAAAAACATGGTCAATTTTATGAAATAAAATTTTTTATTTTACTAAATGTATTATAATTTTTTTTATCAAGTAGGCTTTAAATTTTAAAACAAAAGCTACCTCCTGTCAAAATAACAATTAGTTATAAACGCTGAAATGTGCGAAATGCATTACCTTTACGGAATGGCGAGCGGCAATTCGGCAGAAGCAAGGCGGTTGTATCAAGAAAGACATCGTGATCGCCAAGTACCACATCATAACTTGTTTCAATACATTCACCAACGACTATGGGAAAATGGAAGTTTTAAAAATAATACTGCTGATAATGGGCGGCCTATGGAAGCTGCAAATGCCCAAGTAGAAGAGGCTGTCCTCAACGAAATTGAAGAATATCCGATTACAAGTACCAGAAAAATTGCTCACAACTTAAACATACCTCACTCGACGGTTTGGAGAATTTTGAAACGACAACTTTTGTATCCCTACCATATCCAAAGAGTACAAGCCTTATTGCCAAGAGATTTTCCGCCAAGATTGGCTTTTTGTAGATGGATGCAAGACAAAATAGCTCAAAATCCTCAGTTTGGAGCCGAAGTTATGTTTACAGATGAAGCATCTTTCTCGAGAGATGTATTTTCAATTTTCACAGTAACCATATATGGGCTGAAGAAAATCCACATGAAATTGCAGAAGGCAATCATCAGCAACAATTTTCCGTGAATGTTTGGGCTGGTATCGTCGGTGATCATTTGATAGGCCCACATTTTTTACCGAACAGATTAAACGGTGCAGATTATCGACAATTTCTAGAAGAAGTACTGCCGGAACTGCTGGAAGATGTACCGCTTCAAGTAAGACAAAACATGTACTTTATGCATGATGGAGCTCCGGCCCACTTTAGTTTGGTTGCTCGCCAATACTTGGACGACGAATACCAAGACCGTTGGATCGGTCGAGGAGGTCCCCGCGATCTCCCGAACCTAATTGTTTAGATTTTTTCATTTGGGGCCATCTCAAAACCCTAGTCTACGCTACTCCAGTTGAAAATGTTGATTAATTAAGAGAACGCATTGTTGCATCTTGCGACATAATTTAGAACACTCCGGAAATTTCTTGCGTGTTAGACAGTCAATGCGTCGAAGAATTGCTGCGTTCATTAAAGCTAACGCAGAACATTTCCAACATTTAATTTAACTGTGTTCGATTTGTTTTTTTAAATTTTGCAACTATGAAGTTAACGTTTGGTTTTGTTACTTGTTCTAACGATTAAATAAATTTTGTTTAATTAGTAAAAAAATTTTATTTAAAAAAATTGACCATGTTTTTCAACATAAAAGTAGATTTTTCTCGAAAACGGTGAACTTTAGAGCTTATGACCAAGAGTACTTTTTTTGTGTAGAAAACATTGGCGGTTCAAATGGGCGTCTCAAAACCGTACTTTTTCCAGTGGCGTAGAAGTTGGGGAGAAAAACACCCACTTCCCCTTCAAAATCTTCACCAATTATGACTTTGAAAAAAATTTTTTCTCGCACAGAACATAGCTTATTATGAGTAGTAAATGCTTACAAAAGCTGTTTTCTGTACGATAAACGGTTCCGGAGATATTCGCAAAAAACGAAATTTTTTTTACAATTTCAACACCCTGTATCTCGAAAATTGTGCATTTTAGAGGGTAAGTTAATACAAACTTGTTTTCAAATTTTTGGACGAGCTATCACATCCTGAAGTCTTGCGCATATATTATGAAACACCCTGTATAATTTTAAAAAGCATTATATTCGAATATCGAAGTGTGTTCTCAGTTCGTTTTTTAAGTTTTACTTGAAAATCAGGCATTTTTCGAAAAACATAAGAGAGTAGTAATTTGTATCGTGACTTGTTCTTGATCAATAGAAATTTTTTTTTTTATTATATTATGTAGGAGCGCAAATTTAGAGATGGGGCACCATGCACCTTTCTCAAAAACTGTGCGTCCAAGGTTATCAAATGAAGTGTCTTTTGTCGTCCTAGGCCTTTTAATCGACTTGTCCAGGGTCGACAGTGGCGCTAGAAATTTTTTTATCGCATCGTGTAGCAAAGCAAATTTATGGATAACATTTTGGATGGTCCACCATGTAATTTTCTCCAAAAATGTGTGTCCAAGGTTATCAAATGAAGTGACTTTTGTCATCCTAGGCCCTTAAATAGACTTATCCAGGGTAGAAGGTGGCACTAGAAACTTTTTTATTAAATGTATAGATGGTCCACCTTGTAATTTCGAAAAATTTGTGTTCAGAATTATCAAACGAAATGTCTTCTGTCATTCTAAGTCAATAAAATGACTTGCCTGGACGCGAATGCCTCTATATAACTTTTATTACGAGCATATCTACTGATAGTGGACTGAGAAGATGCACATGTTGTAGTTTTAGAAGTTTTTGAAAATAATTAATTGTATTTTGGATGTTCTAGAGATGTGCCTTTTATTATTCTAAACTGATAAAATTAGCTGCTTGTGTGTAGAAGTTGTTCTGCTAATTTTTATCTTTTGTGGATAACTTTTATGCCTAATCTCATTTAAATCCGCTCTTTAAGACAAGAAACATTCAACTATTGACGTACCTTTCATTTTTCTAGTATACTCTTTATAGATTCATTGTCATTAATTTATAAATGTTCATCTGCCTGTAACTTACGGAATAGACTTATAGCTCGTCCCGCGTGCCCTCTACGATGTTCTTGTGGTTCGTAAGTGAATCATAAGTGATGTAAGAACCAGGGGCAGATTCAGGGCGCCACGTTAATGTACACATCAATTTTGTAATATTCGGAATAGCAGAATAACAAATATTTTATTGGGCACACAGCGCACAGTAGTTTCTGGATTTGTAGAAAATTGGCGGCAATTGTTCTAGATGACCACGAATAATTGATGTCAATCGTTAAAAATCAATGTGTTGAACGTGACTATATTAAACCGTTGATGATACTTTGTTAGTTTACAATTTTTGGGGACATGTTCTGTAATGCGCGTTTTCACACTCCTCGATAACACCATTGAGTGAAAAGTAAAATTGATTAACAGCACTGCATGTTCGGTGCCGTATAATTATACCTATAATTTTTTACTGTGGTACATATGTAAAAGACATATACCGGGCATTTTTAATTAAATTTAATTAAACCTTCAGTCACATCAAATCTTATGTCATGTAACCGTATCGTATTTACGATTGCAGATTAATTCATATCATTAAATACGTGTGAAAATAAAAAAAATGGTATAGATATGGGTTGCAAACAAAGTCTGGCTGATTATCCTATCAGCGATCCTTGTAGACTCTAGGGAATTAAAACTGTACACTGATGTCAGCGACAGACTACACGCCGCAGAAAGCAATTAGAAAGAATGTTTATTTGCAATGAGGTAGACGGGTGGAGAGAAAGGTAACGGTGCCACATTGAATTTTAGCCTTGATTCTTTATATTTTTGTATGAAAAAATGTAGCGTTTATATTCTCTTGTGTTGTTATTTGTTAAAATCGTGCTTCTGCAAAAAAACATATTTTTAATAATATCAAAACCACCTAAATTTGAGATCTCAGCTCGTCACACGTCCAGCCAGTGTGTACAAATTGACAATTATTATTATGAGTTTCTTGGGACAGATGGCAGTACTAGTTAGTAATAGTAGCACAAAAGTTACTGAAATATAAAAAATCACAATGATTTGTGATTGCACAACATTGCACAAAATATTCAGTTTTCATAAAATGCATTCTGTAATAACGTGTAACGTAATATTTTGATATCTGACATATCAAAAGACGTAATTCTTTCAAATTTAAATATCTCAGTTATTATTAAAGTTTGATTTACGTTTTTTTTTAATTACCTATACAGGCTGTTACAAATTCGCGTCTCACTACAGGGATCTCGAAAACGGTGAGAGATATAAACTAGCTTAAATGGCTGCAAAGTTGCGTAATCAGGGGACTAACGCTATGCCTTTAAAAAATTAAGGCTTACATGATTAGTTTTCGAAGTATTTGAAAAAAAAAAACGAAATTTTGGAAATCCGTTTTTGTTTCATATCAGCTTGAAAGCTTGAAGCTTGAAAAAGAAGGACACTTTCTCATGGCCACTTTTTTCTCTCTATCGAATGGCATAATCAATTTTAACTTTAATTAACCTTAGTTTAACATTTTTATTATACATTAAATTATAAATCGTTTTATTATAGATGCCGTTCTTGATTTTATTTTGAATATTATTATAGTATTAAAATTTATAAAAAAAATGCTTTAGAGTACATTCTCTAAATTCAACGAATTCTAGATTGTTTCTAACAATATCTCATCTCACACAGAAAAGAGAATTTCTCAAAAGGAAACCTCGATCATTTTTCATTATTATTCTTGGGGATGACGGGTATCCTCACCGCAGAAGTTCCAACAATGAAAACTTTAGTAGACCCACACAAATGAGAGATGCATTTCACGATGCGCTACAATTCGAAAGGCAATGCAGTTTACTTACAGAAGCAAATTTTTCATGCATGCTGCTTACTTTAACAAAGTTTAAAGTATAGTTCAGTGGTTCCCAAAGTTTTTCGGATCGCGGCGCCCTTTCTGAACTAAAATTTTCCTTTCCACCATAAGTAAGATATAAAAACTAAATATAATACCAGAAAAATATGTATTTAACATGTATTTATTATTTATTTATTAACATTAAATTAATGTAACGGATGATTGCATATTTTCTCAAATCTTGGGACCAAATACGATCATTCTTATTTCATGTTCCATATTGATTTTTGCTCGATATTTCCTCTTTATCACAGTTTACATCAAAAACCCAGAAACGCACGATAGTCCAAAACTAATGTTAATGAAAATTATAATCAGCTCTGTTTTATAACGTAGAATTAGTAGAATATATTGACATTATGTTGATTTTGTTCTCCTTAATTTGAACTTTTTTCTGTCTACTTCAAAAGGCGCAATTTTTTTCTCTACAGTGAGATTCATCTTAGTATCTTTAAAAAATCTATGTGAGCAAAATCTTCGACACCTTTGCGGCCTTCTTCATTAAGGATTATATAATTTGTCATCAATATTATTGTTGGTTAGAAAAAGTCTAATTCTGCAGGTTTGGATGATATCTCATAAAATTTTTCAAAAGAGTTTCTTTAAAATTTTGAAAATTACCAACGTAATTCCTTTATACAGAAAGGGAAAGATAAGTAAAATTGGTAACTATCAATCTCTTTATTGGGTTAAAATAGTTAGGTTTCTTTCAAAAAATGATATAGTCAGTTTGGTTTTAAAAAAGGTAAATCAACCAAATCTGCAATAACGTTCTAACATAGGACGTTTGGTCTTACAAACTATGACTTATTGCTCGACATGCACTCTCTTCATACGGTTTAAACGGCATGAGTGGTTATCTTCATATCTTTCAGATAGAAGTCCTATTTTAGAAATAAATAATTGTAAGTCTGTTAAATTAAGTTTAGTATGCGAAGTACCTCAAGATTCGTTCCTTGGGCCTTTGTTCTTCATTATTTTCATAAATGACGTATGCTGAAAATGAAGTTATTAAGCAAAGTCAAAGTATCTTGAATAACTTTACGAATTGATTTAATAGTAGATAATAACTTATTTGTAAATGTTTCTAAAACAGAATTTATTCCATTTCAGACAAAATCCTCGGAAAGAAGTCGATTACTAAAAGTGAGTGGTACTTCTACACGATAAACTGATACAATAAAATTTTTAGGCATACACATAGATCATTTTCTGGATGGAGTTATAAATAACTTATGTTGAAAATTGTCTTCCATCTGTTATGTACCATGTACTAGGTCAAAATGTCTAACAACTAAAAAAATACTATCGTCCTATTATTACGCTCATTTTTATTCTAGAATAAGATACAGTATATTATTTTGGGAATCTTCTCTGGGTGCCACTGAAAAATAATTACTATTAGCTAAAATAATTTAATTTCGATAAATGAAACCGTTTTCGAGAAGTTTAAATATATGTGGTCAGGGTGGTCACTTTTAAGGTGTACCAATTAGTATCTCCTTGCCTAGAAGAGAAAGAATTATGAAAAGAAATTGGATATAAGTTGCCCCATTCCTGAAATAATCTAAAAAACTGAAAACTTGACTTACTTCTTGAATATATTTTTATTATTAAAAGTAGAGTAATGAAAATCAGTATGTATACATAAGATGATATGCTTTATCTTTTGGAAGGTTAAAACATCATCTAGGCCTACTAGATCCTTATGTTTTCATAATCAACTTTTGATTTTGTTATAGACGCCATATTGGATATTTGCACCACTAGATGAAGCATTAAATTTCGATTTCAACTATGAATAACACTTGGGTGAAAATATTTTATTACGGATAAAAAAAACGTCAGTTTTGTTATTTATTTCATTTGATCGTAGTAGCCATTAAAAACAAATGAAAATGTTGACATTTCTGTTTAAAAGTAAACAAACTATTATTTACTGCTCTAAATAAGTGCTCTAGTGTTTTTATTATTTATTATTATTCATAATGGCACAATATTCAATAAATCAAACACTAGATCCTAAGAGAAGGCAACCAAATAGGAATATTTTTCAATGCGCACACAGACGATTACAAGAATCTGATACTTTAAAGAATGTAAGAAATAGTGTTGGTAATGTAACCGCAAATGAAATTAATGTTTTGGTACAAATTAACATAAATCCAGAAGATATCCAGATATATCAAAGACAAATGGCATTATAATGTAATTTATCATTGGCATTCAAAAAATTAAAAAAAAAACATTCAAACCATCTTGAAGACAACCAACGATGGCTGAAATTTTATGAATGGTTTCTTGATGAATTGAGGGCAGATTTAGATTTTCCTGTTATAAGATATATCCTGTTAAGATATTGTGAACTGAAATATTATTTACGATTAGTGAAATCAAACACTTTTACGCTATTAACAATCTACGTTTAAAACGGGAAGTAAGGCCAGAAATTTCGTTTTCTGTAAACGTTTGATGTGGCCTTTTACACGACAAGTTACCAGATCCTTACTTTATTTCACAACATTTAACTGGTGAATCATATTTAAACTTTCTATGGAATGAATTTGAAGAAATTTTTGACAATTTACCTCTAGAGAAATTGAGAAACTTAAAGTGATTTCAGCAAGATGGAGCTGGTCCACATAATGCCGGAATTGTTAAACTCTTTTTGGGTGAACGTTTTAACAATTCCTGGATTGGAAGTAATGGTCCTATATGCTGGCCACCAAGCCTATAGTACAGTGTGTCAAACTATTGCGAGCTAAAACAGAAGTGCTTCAATCAGTTCCATCCGAAACAATTCAAGATTCAGGAAGGAACATTACAAAATACTTCTTTACATCTACACAGAGAAGAACAGTTTGAACAATATATGTAATTTGTATTTATTTGTTTTCTGCTATTAATTGTCAATTTTTAATAATAAAACCACAGACAATATAGCGTATCGCCACAGACTGCTTCTTAAATGCTGGAAATTGGCAACCCGAAATGGATGCAGGCTTTTGTTAGCCGGCTTCCATCAATGAAATTTAGCGTGATAACTCTTCTACTTGATAATAGGCGGCAGTTCCAGCGGTGGCTTTGTTGCCAAATAATAACTGCTAAATAAATTTAATGCTTTCAATTATGTAATTAACAAGATATGGAACTTATTTTCTGTTTGGAAATCACATTTGCCTTAAATGCTAAATAAAATAAATCAAGTTAGAATTAAAACTATGAATTTACCTAATTAATTATTTGTTTTATATCACCTTGGAATGGGAAAATTCAAAAACTCGAAATTAATGTTTTTAGATTTGTGCGTCGACTTCCAATATGGTGCGATATTAACACCTATGTTTAAAAAAATTGCTTTATACAGGTTGTGTATCCTTAGATGGGTACTGCTCTCTTATTACTGCTCTCTATTATATTATTATTTTGATATGAGACAAAATTATTTTTTTGTGTATGTACTCGTATTTATTTATCTAAAAATAGGCTATTATTACAGCAACCGGATCACGACTATGGAACAAGATTTAAAGCAAAAAACTATAGGCCAGAGGAGTCTTAGCTTTCTGGGACCTACGATAAACTGCTGGCCTATTCCAGTAGCGGTCTGTGGCGATAGCTATTTTGTCTGTGATAAAACATAAAAATGTCTAGCATTTCATTTATTCAATATTGTGTCATTACAACTAAATAATAGAAACACTTATTTACAGCAGTAAATGGTTTACTTTTAAACAGAAATGTCAAAATGTTCATTTGTTTTTTTTTTTTTCATAGCAACTACGATCGATTAATCGATCGATAAATTATAAAATTAATGTTTTTTTATCCTTAGTAAAATATTTATACAACAGTAACGCCCAATACTATTTAGTAATCCATTTGTTTTTAGTCATCACCAGCTTCGTCCTTTCTTCAAAACTTCAAAAAATAACAAACGGCTGTAACTTTTATTTGTTTGAATTATGTATAACATACCTCTAGGCATTTTAAGAAAGTGTAGAACACCCCATATTTTATTACATCATCATTAACTATAATATTATGTAATAAGTAAATTCGTCACGTTTCAGAAGAAAGTCCGATAATGAGGTGTTTGCCACCTTCATTCACCATTACCAAAAATAAAATAATGTGGCATAAAACTTGATCCGTATTTTTTATCTTATTATATGTTATTTTTACTAACAATTTAAATCTATATGAAAGTGAGGCGAATTTCATGAACACTCGTTACGTCCTAAATTATGCTTCAATTTTTTAATAGCAAGTTCAACTAAAATCTCGTACGTTCTCATTTTATTTACTAATAGAAAGACAGAGAGCAGTAACTTAAAAAATAAGTTTTCTGTAATAACATATCAGTAGTATAAATACATCGCAAGGTTTATAATAAAGGTGTACCTACGATTCGAATAACAGTTCTAAAATCAAATAAATTTTTATTTTAAGGAAATATTAATACGGTATAATTAAAGTAAATTGTAGCTAAAAGTAGATATATTAAAGAATGGATGAGAGGAATAAGAAAATTATATAATACAGTTCATAAGTTAACATATGTGGGACGCATTCTATGAGATGTGAAAAACTACATCTTTGACGTCAAACAAGTGCTCATATAAACGTGGAGTTAAAAGAAGAATATTGAATAATTTCCATAAAGGGAAATCCATAGGCACAAAAATGCGAGAATTTCATATTCATATTTACTTTTATAAAAAGTAAAGTAAAAGTAGTAAGTAAAATCTTAGATTTATTTGTTTTATCTTAAATAATAGAGAGTATGTTATCTTATTTTCTTAACCGGTGACCTTTTGTAATATACACGAAGTTTCATTAATCCAAGTTAATGGGATATTCCTAACATAGTTACAACTATTAGTTTAAAAAAGAAAGAAAATTGAATTATAGATAATTTTGTAAATTATTACACTAATCCAGTTGAAATTTTCAGTAGATATTTTTTAGGGGGAGAATTTGAAAATACTTATTTCGTGCTCATCGGTAGACACTGTTAGTTTTATGGTGAAATAAATACGAACGAAACATCTTTCTTCTTCACATAACAATTTGAATTAAAATAATTAAAACTTGATTAACTTTGAATTATAAAAAATTTTTGGCTCTACGCGAAATGCCAATTTGAAATTGTTAAAGTTTAAAATTGAAGTTGATTTAGGAACATTTTAAATGTTATTTATAGATAAAGAAAACTGTTGTGGTCCTGTTCTTTTCTTGAAAAAATATTGATAAAATCGTTTTTTGTACATTCTGAACCCTGAAAAGCTTATTTAATAAACACTCTCAAGCGCCGCCCGTAGTAAATTCGAGCAATTAGAAATGATCTAAAAGTTTAAAACAATCTAAATTCTGTAAAATGAATTGGTATGCAGATTGAGAAAACCTAGAATTTCTATGCCATTGAGTTTTTTGAAAATAAGTTTGATTAGTTCATGTAATACGTACCTAATTGTATTTCAAAAAAATATATATCCATTCGATTTCATTTTGTTCAAAAAAACTATCCTTTTCGAATTACCTATAATTTTTTTAATTTAAAATTAACTAATTAGCATGTTGAGTAAGTCGATTATAACTCCAAAACTATTCGTTTCAGAAAAATATTCTTTTCAGGATTTATTTGTTTTAAATACATTTTGAAATAAAATGTAAAACAATAATAGTATAGATAAAGATTTGCGTGAGGGCATAAAAATATAATATGTTTACGTCAATGTTTTACTTAGACTTTTGATAGTTACACTATATTTAAAATGTAATTTTGAGCAATTAATCCCTATACATTCCTTTTGTGAAGTTAATAGTTTGAGAAATATTTTAAATTTTTTTAACTGTATAGTAAGTTACTTTTAAATTGAAAAACAAAAACTTGGAAGGGACTCGTTTCTCGAATAAATGTAACAAAGTGATTTTCAGACAGGGCTCGAGGACACCCAGAGTTGTTACTTTTCAGCAAGAGCAGCCCAGTCCGTCACCAGTTCCAGCAGTAGAAAGGTTTGAAGTAAGTAAGATCTTTCCAAGTGGTTGTGAAGACTGCGCAGCTGCCACCGTTCGCAGTAGAAGCTTGGTAGTTAAGCTGAATACAGAACAGCGAGAACAATTTCTGGTAATTGGGGTCAATTGGGAATTCCTGGACAACCAGTTTGCAGACCAGACAAGCAGTCCTGTCCAGCACCGGTTTGACCACCGAAGTAATGTAACTTTTATTCTTGTGTGAAGTCTAGCACTCTCTAGAGTTCTGGTGTCTTGATGTGCGTGGTGTTTCTGCACTGTAAACAGAAACTAACTTCCGAGGGAATCGCCACAGCTCAGACGTCATACTGACCGACGCACTTCTTCTCCAACGAACGAAGTGAACAGAATTCTAAAAAAACGTTATGGCGTAGAAATTCTAGTATTTTCAATGATAGTTGATAATGGTCTTTAACTAATTATGTAACTTCATCAAAATGGGATGTATATCAACTCCCTGTGCTCAGAAGTCAAAGTTCGGAACAAAATTAAATATAATTGGGTAAGTTTATTTTAAAAACTATTGAAATATAAAGAAAATGTGTTCAACATTATTTTTTATAGTGAAAGTCCATTCTTCTACTTTTGACCGAAATAAACTTTTCAATTTTTTATTAAAGTTCGGTATTTCTCGCACCACTAATTTTTCTATAGATAGCATTGCAAGTACTGTTACTCTGTCTTTACAATCTAATTCAAACTTTCACAATCTTCAAAAAAACACAAGAAACAAAACGTAGGTAACAAAATTTTACACCACACGTAAACAAATTACGTTTAACAAGAAAAAAAAACATTGGATATCTATCATTTAGTTGCTGGCGGACTAAACAGAGCCTAAACTGTATAATTAATATGCGCTACTCCCACTCCGTCTTTCAGTGCTACGCGACGGTAACCATGACCACCGCTGTTAACACTTTACAGATTTAGGCGCAAGCTACGAAGAACCCACGTATTCAGTGCTTTTCAAATGAATTTTGCAATTCCCTTTTAATGTGTCATTGTAAAGTAAGTATTCAATTCAATTTTTTCAGTATGAATATTTCAAGGGGGGCGGCGCCCCAGAGCCCCCCTACACCACTGCATTTTGACCTAAAATGATCCAAGTAATGTGTCTCTAAATTTATGAGATGGGCATATTTTTTATTTAAAAAAATGCAGCAGAAATTACATTAACAGTTAAAAACGTATTTCTAAAAGGAAGTTGAATAAAATAATTACCAATTTAACCAGCACAACCTAATATGAAAACAAAAATCCAAAACGCTTAATATGTTACCAGCACTTCTTGGCTCAGGCTACCATGTTGCAGTGCCGCAGCTGGAGAAGGGGCCATGGTGTAGAACGATATGTAATTTAACATTTTAGTATTTAACATAGATTACTATTTTAAACACACCAATTATGTGATCGCAGGTATCTAAATAAGGTTGTATGATGTACATATGTGTATTGTAAACACACAGCAAGTGAAACAAATCATTTAAATGTCATTACGATTCATTATCTCAATCAATAAGCTGTACGTGCGACTTAATTACTAGATAGTGTATCTATTTATCATCGGCGTAGACAAATTGTATTCAACAAAACAAATTATTGAAATCGCTATCCCATTTTCCAATACATATGATTTAACTAACATTGTTATGAGATACAATGATACTATTATTTACGTCTGCATAATTAGTCGAGGAAATGAAACACTGAACCTCCGAAATCTGTGCAGTAAGATGGATTGTGATGCGGTTTTTTGCATTCGATTCGTTAGAGCGTCCAGAAAGTTTGTGGCCCTATGTGATCAATGAGATATGAAAATTGCATAGGTGCATAAGAAACATGCATTTTTAAAATTGCATCTCGAAGAGTTAAAAAATGAAAAATTTATAACTTAGAAAATATTGACGTAAATGAGTTCAATTTTGCTACTCGGGGGTTTTTGGGGTCGTTGAACACGAATATCACGATGGCAACGGTCTCCGAGGTACCTAGTGCCCAGGGTGGCCGCTTTCCATGTCGTCTCCTGGAGTTTTGTGGAAATTCGTTATAAACTTAGCCAAATCTCGTTACCTCGGGGTTTTTGGGATCGCTCAACAAGAATATCACAACTGTAATGGTCTCCTATACTCCGCGGTCGAAATTATAGAGAGTGACTCAGACATAATATAAAAACACTGTTACCATAATGCGTTTAAAATATAAAATGATTTTTATACGGTTCAATATTATTTATCTTTGTGCCGCTCGTTACGCACATCGATAGAATCTATAATCGTCTATAGACTGAGTTACACTAAACGTCGATCTATATTCTATCTCTGTCTTTTGCACTTGGTAGGGAATAGGGAAATGCTTTTTTAGTGGGTGTAAACGGACTTGATTTACCCGTCCTGAGAAACGTCATAGCATAAGCGTAGACGATGGATCTAATTCCATGGCTATAATAAATTTATAAATTAAAAAAATACAACTGGGACGTTTTAAAATTCTGTAATAATTAAAATGGATCAAAGTGCCGGTTATAGCAAACCGTAAAAAATATTAGATGTTATGTTTTATTATCTTTTTTCAATATTTTCTATATCTTGTTGCCTTTTATGCAGACACGCCAATGGATTTTCGTTCCCGGCACGCTTAATCCCCCTTACTAGTCCAAAAGGTAGCGATGAGTCACTCTCTATAATTTCGACCGCGGAGTATAGGTACCGATGTCATCTTCATAAGCTTTATAGAATATCTAAATAAATTATCCGAAACATTTTTTTTTAAATTTGGCGCTTTTAATACAGGTGGTAGCATTGATTAAATTTTAGGTAAGGACTGCGATCGCTGGCCGCCGCTTCCACGTTTTACTCTTGCATACTGGGTGTCCCGTTCATGTTTCAACAAAACTTGTGTGCAAGTTCCTCATGGGAAAATAATAGGGGTAGTTCATGAAAGGTTTTTTTCTTAGACGCCCCGTTTTCGAGATACAGTGTGTTGAAGTTATTACTTCCAAATGGTTTTCCTTAATTAGCTTTAAATCGGCTAAAGATAAAAATGTCACAATTTGTACACGAGTCAACATCAACTGTGCGTTAAGAATAATATGCAAACGGTTTCTTTCTGAAAAGCAGTGTCGCCGATGCAGGTAATTGAAGGGGTATAATCGAAGAAAAAATATGTTAAAAATCAAAATTTATTACATTTCTAAACGGTTCTGTAAACTCTAAAGGATACTACAAAAAAAGGTATATACTTGTCGAAATTCGGTAGCATGTACCATTTTCGAGAAAAATGATGTTGCATTTTTTGTTGCTCACATAAAGCGGCACAAGTACATTAACAAAATATTAAATTGAAAGATTACCTTACCATTGAATGAGCTGAAGATATTTAGTATTTACTATAACAGTATTTGCATTTAAGACAATAATTTTAATTTCTTACGTATCGCATGAAACAGTTAAATTGTAAAACATTTTATTAACTAAAAAAAAACTTTCGGATTTTTGTAAAGTAACATTTAAAAAAGTAAATCAAAATAAACAGATTATGGTAATTAATTATCTATTATTAACTAATTTTAGATTTTGTAAACTACTTGCACTACCATTACTAAAATAAACAATTGTTGAATGGACTGAATTGTTGACGGACATGAATGCTTAAAAAAGTGATAAAAACAGAAAAATATTAGAAAACAGACTCGGAGACATACAGAACAAAACAGCTGCACAATTAAATAAATGTGCAAACTCGAAATACTACAGTAGATACTGAAATTGTCCCCCCATTTCCTTTTGTGCAACTTCATTTTTTTCGAAAATGGTACATGCTACCGAATTTCGACAAGTATATCTTTTTATTTGTAGTCTGCTTTAGAGTTTACAGAACTAGAATTAGAAATGTAATAAATTTTGACTTTTAACATATCTTTTTCGATAAATCGAATTACCCACCCCTCCAATCCCTCCAATTACCTGTATCGGTTTTTCAGAAATAAACCGTTTGTACATAATTCTTAACGCACAGTAGTGTACAAATTTTGACATTTTTATCTTTAGCCGATTTAAATACAATTAAGGAAAACCATTTGGAAAGTAACAACTTCAACACACTGTATCTCGAAAACAGGGCGTCTAAGAAAAAAACTTTACATGAACTACCCCTATTATTTTTCCGTGAGAAACTTGCACAGAAGTTTTTGAAACATGAACGGAACACCCTGTATATACTAATATATACTCTTATACATACTAATATATAGGTACGGATACGCTCCAAGTTATAGCGCAAGCGTGAAATAAGAAAAATTAAAATTGTAAAGATATCTAAGTATAATATTTTTTTGAAAACATATATTTTTTGTAATGAAATTATAATAAAAAATAATTAAGAATAAAATAGTTGTCGCAGAAACCAGCCATCCCGGGTACTAAGTACCTCGAGTACCGTTACCGTCGTGATATTCGTGTTGACCGACCCGAAAAACCCCCGAGTAGCAAAATTTAACTCGTTTCCGTCAATATTTCAAGTCAAGTTATAAATTTTTCAATTTTTAACTCTTCGAGATGCAATTTTAAAAATGCATTTTTCTTATGCACCGATGATTCATTTCTCATTGATCACATAGGGTCACAAACTTTCTGGTCGCTCTAACGAATCGAATGCAAAAAACTGCATCACGATCCATCTTACTGCACAGATTTTGGAGGTAAGGCCGTTTTTAGTGCCTCGACTAAATAAATAAAATCCAAATATATCCAGTATATAGATAGAAAATAAAAGTAAAAGTAAGTGTATACCGGGTTTCCAGAAGCAAATGGACAATACTAGGCAGCTTCCTTGGATAAAAATGAGCTTAGAGCAGCACACGGCTTGACCTCAGATTTAGCCTATTTCTGCTATTACAACGGGTATTACCGCTTACTAGCGTCATATAGCTTACTACTGTTTATTTATTTGATTTTCGACATAAAATTTCCGATGTCCAATCATCATTAAAACGGTTTTGCTAAAGAAACTTATTAGCGGTTAAACCTTTTATTTATGACTACAATGAATCTCGCAGTAATTAGTGAAATTTTTTACCTTAGCAGAAATTTTTATTGCTGGTTTTCATCTTAAGATGATTACTTTTATGACAATACCGGTAAATATTAATTTTTTTCTTAAATTAAATAATTTTTTGGACATTACTGACTGATTTTTTTACCCCATAAACTAATTCCAAACTAAAGTCTGCAATTCGCCTCCTAGAGCATTTTCCATTAAAAAAATTTCGCGCTTTTATTCCATAGTATATTAAATGAAGGTCATTCGCAATCGAAAGATGTTTCACTCTTAAATATGATCAAACGTTGTGATTTTGATCATTCGGTCAAGCATTTGCATTTCAATTGAATTAAAATTCCCTAGTTTTATATCATAAATAGCATTTGCATTTTAAATGAAACCCCACGTTAAATATACATGTAAAATTGCATTTTCTTGCGATTTCAATAAAATAGGTATGTTCTTTAAAAATTACGAGATATTGGTTTTTGATATTTGTAGAGGAAATAAACAAATATGCAACATGTATACCTACTAGATGTCATATTTCTAAAAAAATATACGTTAGGTAACATCCAGAAGAAATGGAACGCCCTAAATAGTTAAAAACAATTACAAAACGTGATGAAATTGATATTTTCTAATCGATACTGCTAAGCTAAACCTAAGGAAGAATTCATCTTAAGTGTGATACCCTGTATTTAATTAAATAATATAAATTACCCTTTGTCCACTTTCTGCTCTCTTAGAATGCCAATTTCACCCATTTATAAATTATTCACTTGCACATTTCGGCACTCCACAGCGGATAAGATTAATGAGCCGGTTTAATAGGTCCCGCCGGATTCACTTAATGTTTACTACTTCCTTTTTGGTAAGTGTTTTAAACTATTCATAATGTTCAAAGACAAAGTCTCTCTAATTTGTGTGCACACCACTTACCTTTAATTAGACAACCCTAATCGATGGGACTCTAGTCATTACGACGCAAATTCTAAAACAGTAAACAAAACATGACAGGAATTACAGATTAAAGAGCTTTTAGCAAAACCTGCTCGGACAGCTTTGTGCACTTTTGAAAATTTTATGACAAGAAGAAATACGTTAAACACCCATACGAGAATTGTGTTGAAAGACATTCCAGGGGCATATGATTTGGACTATAACTATGCTATCAACGGGACAGTCTGAGGTTGTCTAAATATAGCAAATATAGGCTATATTTCGGACATCATTACATTTACACCGGCGAGACCGCATCCACCATTATGGGTGGATGCGATGGCAGGCATGGAGGTGTGCGCAGCAATTGATGTCGCTGTGCTCTTTAAAATACTACGCATTACGAAGAATATCTATAAAACACCTTTAGTTTTTTATCGTTTGAAAATTTTTCCTCAAAAACGATTTGAATTGACATCGAATTAAACAAAAGCTTTCTGCAATAGCGCAAAAACTTTAATAAATAAGGCAAGAATAATGATGAAAAATCACCTCAAACTACCCCTTATTCAAATTAGTATCTAAATGCCCTAAGCGAGGTCCTAAGCCTAAAGTTTAAAATTTGAACTTCTGCAATGCCGTATAAACATAATATGTACCATCCTCTATTAAAGAGCTGCTCCTCATCCATTTTCGGAAAAAGTTTATAGAAAGGCACTCTAATTTTTTGATGTACCTTCCTCTGTGAAAATATCGGGAGACAATTTACTACCACCTTGTATAGGAGTAATATAATTCACATGTGATATAACCGGTTTCATTTAAAAATAAACCCAGTTTATGCTTCAGCTATATAAGGAAGTCTATAGTTTCATTATAAATATTGCTAGAAAAACAACAAAAAAGATGAAGCCTACTTTCAGCACATATCTAACCCATATGCGACGCTTAGAGAGATAGAGCTACTTTGTGCAACACGAATGGAGATACATCGAAGTTAAAGGGACTGAACGCATGCGTATTTCCCAACGGAACAGCTGTGTGACAACGTAAGATGATATTTTCAGATTTACTATTATTTCGGCATTAAACAGAATAAATATGAAATACAAAACTTTAAGGACATATAAATTTTGTAGAGTAAAATAGAGTGTTTGATTATTTTGCCCATAAAATGATGCTACGTATGAACGGTTTTTATCTGCGAATTAAATACATTACCGATGAAGCCCGAATACTTCCGTACATGTTTTATCTCCGTGTGGTTTATGTTAGTGACGTTACGTATAAATCATATAATAGCCATTTTGGGCATTTTGTAAACATTGTTGCCGTTAGCTGTATTGAAGTGTTTTAAAAAGTGGTTTACAGTGGATTTATAGTTATTTATTTTTAAAACTTTGGCGTTTTTATTAACAATTATTTGCAGTTACAAAGAATGTCTAAATCAGTATCGGAAATGCAAGAAAGAAAATAAAAATATACATTTTTTCGGTTTCCTAAAGAAGAACAATTGTATGATTATTACTTTTTATATAGGTAATCTTAAATTGCTTATAAAAATTGTTTAAATATTAAATTTTTATAATATAAATTGTTCTTTTAGATGTCGATAGAAAAATGTGGACACC
>NW_019416369.1:131538-135506 GCF_000390285.2 Anoplophora glabripennis | reverse complement strand
ACTCGATGAGTATGCGGGTGCGGGCTGTGTCCGGGCTCGCCCGACTTGGGCTAGATATTCTAAATTAGTGAACGACTTACGTTTCCGATTACTCTCTAGTCCTAGCCCTGCGTATAAGCAGGCAACGTACGGCGTTGTTTAATTCAGCGGCCACGGGCTGGCCCGAATGTTATGTTGGTTGCTGCCGAGATCATCCTAAAAATAATTTACATCACTCCCATGTAATGTACAAACTAGAATCTATTAAAATATTGAAAATTTCTCAGCATCACTTTTAATTCAGTTTAACAGTAACGAGTTAAAATAACCTTAATAATTACAATTATTAAAGAACATTCAACATAGTACCATAGATATTTATTTTTTTTCGCGATTTACAAATTATAAAACGGTTTATTATTTCGTTTACTAAAATTTGTTTTCTGGAATACCTTTGCAGGGAAAAATTGTTGTAATATTTAAAAATTCATTTAAAGAACAAAATTACAGCAAATAAATAGACGTATATATATTTTCAGCCACTGGTGAATAGTCTTAGGCCGCATTTATACTTCCTGGTGGTAGGCGACGGGTGTCAGGTGATAGGCGACAATCGACGTCGCTTATATCTGTATTGCATTGTTTTAACCCTTTCAGCCCTGAATTTTTAAAATACCAAATAGAAATTTTGATTAATTATTGATCAGTATAATCACAAAAACTCCCTTATGTAATTTCAACTGTTTTCCACCATAGGTACATAAACTAGGAAGTCGTTTACTTAATGAAACTAAAAATTAAATACTTATTTTTTATTTGCATTTCGTTACAAAACTAATTAACTGGACACTTTTGATGAAAATCCTTAAAGCAATTTCTAAATTTTGAAATGCAAAGAGGTACTTGGCATTTTTCGCAATGGATTCTTGTCCGTCCCACACAAGTTTCAAGTTTGCAGCGTTGTTCATGACCATTTCTATGAATAGGCCAATGGCTAATATTATCGTACCTAATGTCTCCTACAGGAAGCATATGTGGTTTTTGGCGCTTCACTAGAGTAGGTGAGTTTCGGGAACTAGAGGATAATGGTCTACCACGTTTTGGTGTGCTTACTGAAAAACCAGCAAATGCCAGACCTTCAGCTATTGACATACTGAATTGTAACAAGTCCATTCTTCCCTTCTTTGTTACTCCACTATGGTCCATATTCCTTTGATACTCCAACCAAGCATTGCATACTGCCACATTGAAGGAATGGAAAATTACTCTAAGGGTCCATTTCCTTGATCTTATAAAGGTTCGATAAAGTACAATGAGAAAGTCATTTTTGTCCACGCCTCCCATGGAAATATTATACATTCGTATAATAGATGGTCTTTTTACATTTACATATGCCCCTTCCTTTCTGTCCCATCTTTTTACTTCATCCTGTGGTTCAATTCCAATAAAATTAGAGGCCATATTAACAATTTTGTTCTCATACCAACGAACTGCAATAATTTTGTTATCTTCTGTAACAAAGGAATCACTACTTCCACGACCTAATTTCTTTAGTTGAGATTCAGACTAATATGGCAGCCTGAGCATCCTGTAATGTTACTGTTTTTGCCAATGTTTTTAATTTTCCATAAAAATTCATTGGAGGTATACCATCATCATCTGAAAAAAAAAGAAACAAAGAATAGAAAATGATTTCAGTTTAGGAATAAATTTCTCTTAATCACCTGGTGGTGGCAATTGCGTACACAAATTTCAAGGTTATTTTCCAATTATTTACTTTCCAGAAATTGACAACCCAATATTATACACATAATTGTTAGTATATACTGGTTATATTTCACTTGAAATAAAGCAGAAGAATTGCAATTTGTAGTAATTATTTGTACTTACCATACAGTTGTTGGGGGTTATCAGAATCCATGTTGTCGCACACTCAATTATTTGTCATTTAAAAATGTAAATTACCAGCTACTCTGATTCTGTACAGGAATCATCTTTAAATCAGTGCACTAAGCTGACATCTAGTGATAGAAGTAGCAAAAGCTCTAGTTGGATGTAGTTAGGACTCTATAAACATAGCGGTGGCAAACGCCACCAGTAGGGCCGAAAGGGTTAAATGCTACCGTTTATAGTTTGGTTAGGTGGCAGAAGACAACACGGCGATGTCACCCGTATCTGTGATATGCGGCAACTGCGAGTGACATCACCCGCGCCACCCGCAGTATAATCTATTTCTCCGTGGTGATTTTTGTTAAAATAAAGTCAAATGTCTCTACAGACATGTGCATGAATTCAAAAAACCTTTCAGGATAGTTCCTGAGATCTCGGTAGAGATGCTGAAATTCTCCATATTGATCACGTACTGTATTTACCGGGTGAACACTGTATTTTCTTCTTGTTTTTCTTCTATTTCTATCTTCGTCTTCAGTCTCTAATACTAAAAGCGCACGACTCGTTCTAAACGACATCTTAATTGAGATGGAAGAGTCTGAATTTCCTCTTTCATGCCTGCATTCAATACGTAACACAGGAGTAAACTATAAACGCATTGTCGCCCAACACCTATCGCCTATCGCCTATCGCCTGGCGCCTATCACCTGCCGACTGGAAGTATAAATGCGGCCTTAGGTGGTCGATACAACACTCGATGGGTGCTCAATGGATATATGCGAGCTATGTGCGGTGTGCGGGCTCGCCCGACTTGGGCCAAATATTCTAAAGCATGCAAGGTATGGTTGGGGTACGGCGTTGTTTAATTCAGCAGCCTCGGGCTTGCCCGAATGTTATGTTGGTTGCTGGCGAGATCATCATTAAAATATAATTTTAAAATTTGGTAGGGGGAGTTTCAAAGGAGGTAACGCATTTTAGATTTAATTTTATAAGAATTGTCAAATCACTTTAATAAATATATACACAAATTTTTGTTTATTCTTCTGAAAATTTAAGGCCCCCCGACGAGCCGCCACGGGTTACGTATAAATCATATAATAGCCATTTTGGGCATTTTGTAAACATTGTTGCCGTTAGCTGTATTGAAGTGTTTTAAAAAGTGGTTTACAGTGGATTTATAGTTATTTATTTTTAAAACTTTGGCGTTTTTATTAACAATTATTTGCAGTTACAAAGAATGTCTAAATCAGTATCGGAAATGCAAGAAAGAAAATAAAAATATACATTTTATCGGTTTCCTAAAGAAGAACAATTGTATGATTATTACTTTTTATATAGGTAATATTAAATTGCTTATAAAAATTGTTTAAATATTAAATTTTTATAATATATATTGTTCTTTTAGATGTCGATAGAAAAATGTGGACACCCAGAATTAATAATGCATGGATAAAACGATTTCAAATTTACATAACTAGTGTAATACCTTTTGGAAGTTAAAATTACATATTTTCTATATTCATTATTCAGTTAGATAGCAAATTTGATTGCTAATTGTATTTGTAACTACCCAGGAAACACCATTTATAATTTATGTATAGATGCACCTCCAATTCAACATCCCCAAATTTTTCTTTGGACTATTTAATAAAGTAACTTGTAATTCTGCGAATTTACTACCACATAAAATCTATTAATAAAAATGTTAGTAAAGCTCCTAATATAAAAAATGTAAAATTAAATATGTGTATAATTTGTTATTAGGTATTTTATTTCAACAAAAAATTAATTAACACTTAGCAATTTTATTTTAATACATTAGTTATCTAATTTATCATCCAGGTTAGACAGACACTTTATCAATTAAGTGAAAATTGTGATAATTGTAGGTGTAAGCATTTTATGTTCATGTTCATTCAATATTTCGAATTGGCAACACTTTCTTCAGATATCAATTTTTATTGTCCAATCTGGCAACGTTTAGCATCCAGTTTAAATGGACAAGGTCAACGGCGGCATCTGTGCCTTATCAAAGGAGTGTCGCATATGGGTTAGATATGTGGTATAACTATATCATGGCTACTACCCATAGCATACTG